>NW_017670721.1:9666-56348 GCF_001879085.1 Nicotiana attenuata | reverse complement strand
TATATAGGTAGTAAAAGTGACTGATTTACTACCTAAAAGCAATGAATTAACAAGAAATCAACCAAAACAATTAAGCAATTTCGATTAACAATCAGTAGGAGATGATATTCCAGGGTCACGGGTTAGCTAACAACCGTGTTGCGTTCTTTGCTTAAAATCACTAATTGATCTATCTAGATTCTTGATTGACAGGGTTGATGTTGCTCATAAGAATCTATCGAGTTCTTACTCGCCTATTCAAGCTAACTTAGTGTTTATATGTCTATGGAATTAAGATTAACAAGAATGCATTTACAATTCCTGTATTTCAACCAAGCAAGGCAATTGGGTATATGTCTATCCTAATTGCGAATATGTTCCCTGATGCCCGGGTTCAAGAACATGCTCTATTTAATTCTATATGCAATCTAGATTTTCCACTTTCGAGTTCAACTCTAGATTTGTAGATAGTATTTCACTGTTAGCTACTCAGCAAAATAATTAAAAATAGAATTAAATAAACAACCCAATGTGATAGAACCAAATTCGTCAATATAAACTTCAAACATTAACATTCATGTAGCACCCATGACCCTAGAACAATAGGGTTCTTAGCCACTCATGTTCATACAATCATCAAGAATAAGGTTTTCAAATATAAAATCCATGAGTACTAGAAAAGGGATGGAAAAATTGATCAAATTCGTGCTCCCAAGTGTTGCTTACTTTTGTTCCTCTCTCAAAGTCACGTCCACCCCTCCAAAATAGGTTTAGGTTGGTTTTTATATGAGTTAGGGGCGTCTAGTGGTCAAAATAACCGAGTCCTAGTCGAAACAGGACAACTTCACGTCTCGAACGTCCAGGGCAGCGTGGGGTGCTGGCCCTGGCGCCCAAAATTGCCAGCTTCTGTGAATTGCGCCACAAGCAGCGCCCCACGCTGCATGTGGCCCTCCAATTTATTTTTTTGCTTTTTCTTCCCAATTTCGCTCCAATTCACGTCATTTCGTCCCAAATTGCATCCGAATGATTCCTACACATAGACATACCACAAATTAGCCCAAATCTTCATATTATACATCTCAAATATTCGAGACATGAGCAAAATATGAGGCGATATATATCAAAATGTGCATACATTAAGCCGATTATCAAGTCTCGCCGAACTTCTTCAACAAGATGGAGGATACTTGTTCCTTGGCGAGATCATTGCCTTTTACAGTGGTGACATAATAAGTTACATGATCTTCTGGATCGGTCGTACCATCACGGGTTGTTCGACAAACCGACCAGCATCTCTTTTTGGCAAGAGTTTTGGGGCACCCAGTATTTTGTCGACTCTTTCTTGGTGCTCTCTCGTTTGGTCCCGAAGCACTTTGTTCTCATTTTCCATTTCTTCCATATTTTTCAGAATGGCTATGAGGGTGTCGTCACCTGCATTATCAACATTGTGAGTGATACCTATTACTGGAAGGAAAGGGTCGTGCTGCTCGGCCGTTGTCGGTGTAATGCAAGTCCTTGCATTTTCTCTGACTATCTCTTGGGCGGGCTTGTCGAGGATGCTGGTTTGCGTGTTAGTTAGCCAAGCCTCAAGTAGCTTTTTCACTACTCGTGACGTCTCTTCCGTTGTGGACGTGGAAGCTCCTTTACCACGGGACGTTGCGATACTGCCGTGAAGGAGGGGCGACCCGCCTCGCCTGGGGGAGGCATTAGCGTTATGTCCTCGCCTTCTGTCTTAGAAACCTCATTGACGGTGTTTAAGAGATTGGTAGTGAGGTCGGCCACTATCCTCATTCTTTCTTCTCCATTACCTGTCATGTCAGATCTGTGTGTATAGGGAGAAAGGAGCTTTAGTTCTATGTTTTTTTTGTTAGAAACCCGTGCTATTTATAAATCTAGAGGAAACTAAAAATTTAACTAGGAAATCTTCACAGTCAGCGCCAAACTGTTTGACCAAAAAGTGTAAACCCTCCGTTAAACTAATTAATTTTGTGTAATAAGGGATTAAACCTAGTCAATGATAATATTTCTAGATTTAGAACTAGCTAATACAAGTAACGTAAGATAGTGCTGGTGGGGAAATAAATACAGTGTGCATTTAATATTCCAAGAAAATTGAGTAATGATAGAAAAATATCAAACAATAAATAACCGTAAATGGCATTAATGTAAATAAGGAGAATGATTCGCCCAATATTGAATGAGGTGGATGATTCTTCTTCTGACAATGATGAATGATAGACAAATCCTGGAATATTAGAACTATTCTCGAATCTGATGGAAAAGTATGGACATGGATGGTAGAATCTTAGTAAAAAGGTAGTATTTGTATCTTTTCTAAAGAGAGAGTCCTCTTCTTAAAAAGTGTTCTTACCAAATGAATATTACCTGCCCTCTCCTCTTTTCTCTTTTGCTATTTACATGGGACATATCCCAATCAATTGTAAAAGTACAAGTACAAAGAATATTCAATGGAATATCTCTTAAATATCCTATTACAAAAACTAGCCGTTAGTGCTCTATTCTTGATACTTGACCTCGACCATTATTGACCGCCCGGCTACGAGCCCCATTGATTACTAATCGACCTCGGCCACATCATTTACTATAACACTGCTTCATGCTAAATTCCCTCGAGGCAGATTTTGACCTATACATATATCTTGGAGGTTCCCCACCTTTGTACTTTTTTATTCATTCATAAAACGTCTCAGTTACGCTTTATCTTGCGGTCAATACATCTGAAGCCCCCCCCCCCCCCCGGGCCCCATATGCACATATAGCCACTTTTGACATCGATGTATTGGAACAGTCAAAAGTTCAAAAAAGTTTAAATTTTAGCCACTTAATCAACTTCAGATCATCGCCTTTGAAGTTAGCCGCTAAGACAGGTCTGAAAATTGGCAGTTCAACTTTAAATATGTGGTCTGAATTCAGTCCGCATACCAAAGGTAACTATGCTTTAAATAATTTTACAAAGTGGCTATGCTTAAACGGTGCCAGACAAACGCGAAATATGCACCATGCAATAGAAGCACCATGGGTTGGAGTGCAATAGTGTCAGACTTGCCCGGTCCACCTATTAATCAAATAACGGACTAGGTCTTCAGTTTATAGGCTTAGAGCTAGTTCGATGCAATTGGATTTGGAACTTGATTTCAACCCCAAAATCAATCGGGTTCCGCCGCTTAAATCCCACATGCGTCATTTGAGCTTCTCTTTTTTTCTTTTTCTTTTTTTGTTATGGTAAATAAGATTTTATTACTAAAGGCATTATGTACCATCAATACCAAAAAAAACTACAGATATTAAGTACGTTTGTTTTTAAAGTCTGAATCTTAATCATTAAGTGTGTTTGTTTTTTTTACTTCATAACCACTTAATGTGTCTGAATAGGCCTGTATGATTAAGATCTATAACAAAGACTTAATTTCATTAAGATGCTATCATCCACATTCATTATTAACTGCCGCCACCGCCTACCATTATTAACTACCACCACCACTATCCTCAACCATAGTCGCCGCCACTACCACCACCCATCACCCTCACCACCACCACCATCATCCTCAATCATAACCACACACTCACCCACCACAACTACCACCATCAGCCACCCCATCACAATCAATGACCATAGCCGGCACCGTCCACCATATAAATTATCCCCACCCACCATTACCTTCCTCAATCACTACCACAACCACTACCACCACCACCCACCATTATTAGCTATCACCACCCACCACCACCATCTCAACTATAATCGCTATCACTACCAATCACCACTAGCTACTACCTAGAACCACCACTATAAACCAAAATTATTACCAACCAACGCCTCTAGTCAGCACTCACAAACACCTCTGTTAGCCATCATCACCAATATATATATACATATATAAAAAAACAGTCTTAATCATTTAGTATTCAGATCTTAAAACACATCTTAATATTCAGATGTGTATTCAGATTCAGACGTCTTAATCCTTAAAAAAAACAAATGAGGCTAAGTCTTGTCTTCTAGTGATCCCCTATCGAAGACTTTCTGTATGATTCTTTTGATGATGCTCTTAGAATCAGCTTGTTTGTTCTGGAAGACTCTCTAATTTCTCTTAATCCAAATGTGATAAAAACATGCAACCAAAGCTATTTTAAAGATTTTCGCACTTGATCGGACTTCTTCCTTTTGCATTAACTTCAGTCCATCTCACAACTGTTCTACCAATCCTTTGCCATTGCAAGAACTTGTTCAACACCAGTGCACATACATCATATTGGAAAAAGAGGTGGGCTATACTTTCTGGTTGAGAAGCACACGTAGGACATGTTTGATTATCAACAACCCCAAATGCTTCAACCTATTCTTGGCGGAAAATCAACCAAGAGCTGCCAATCTTAAGATAAATACCTATTTTGGAGATCATTTGAGCTTCTCATTTGGCATAAAAAAAGGGAAAGGGGTAAAAATTATGCATGCGTCTATACAAAATATTTTAATTCCATTCTTCTTACCCTTGCCATTCATATCTTTGATATTAGAAAATTATTTGCTACGTGTCGTTGAATCTTAGTAGGAGTACATAATATAACTCCAACCTAAGGTATAACAATACAAAATTAGAGGGGTAAATTTTGATATTTTTTTAATATTTTAATATGTGTATCCATCCAACAATCCACATAGTAACTCCGTTAAAATAAAAGTCTACTAATAATAAGGGATCATTTGGTTACCGAGATAAGGATATTAATTTCATATAGAGTATGAGATTATATTTATCCTATATTTGGTTATAGATTAGCTAATAAATTTTATACCAAAATCGTGGGATTAGTTATTTATAGAGCATGAGGGATAGCTAATCCCATAGTATATCCCATCACATGGGATATCCTTAACTATTCCACCTAGCTAGTAACCAAACGACCCCTAACTGTATGAATCGCCACACAAATATTAGTGTAGTAAATTGTTAATTTGGACATTCTCCCCTCCCCCCAAAATTTTGGGCTAATTGAAGTTTTTGAAATATTATGCGACACGTCAAACATATACACTTGTCACGACCCAATACCTGAACCCGGTGGTGATGGCGCCTCTCGTGAAGACAAGGCCAGCGAGAACAAACGAAACACCTCTTTTAAACAATTATGTAACATAAGCAAATCTAAAACATGTTTAAGATAGCCATAATTGCGGAAACAACGATAATAACAAGGAAAACCATCCCGACACAGCCCAAACCGGGGTGTCACAAGTCATGAGCTACTACAGAATCTGCTATAAGTCTACAAAGTATGAAGTCCGATACAATAGTCTGAAGAAAACATAAATGATAGAGGATAGGGGAGACACGGGGCTGCAGACGTCAACAGCTACCTCGTAACTCCAAATCACTGCCTGGTCTGGAAGGATCAGCGCTCAGGAGCGGACTCTGCTATGCCTGAATCTGCACACACGGTGCAGAGAGTAATGTGAGTACTCCGACCTAGTGAGTAATAATTATAAATAATGACTGAAAGCATGAAAACACATAAAGGAACAAAGCAATTCTATATCAGGCAGTAAATCACTTAAAGCAGTAAAACCGTGAAGAATCAAATGAAATCTCTTTTAAGAAAACAGGTAGATCAGGTAAAACAACAGGTAAATAGCAAGTAGAAATCTGCCCCTCGGGCTCAGTATAAATCGCTCAGAACAGTATCAGCCCCTCGGGCTCAGTATCAGTCACTCAGCATAGTATCAGCCCCTCGGGCTCACTCTCAGTCACTCAGCATAATATCAGCCCCTCGGGCTCACTCTCAGTCACTCTGCATAGTATCAGCCCCTCGGGCTTACTCTCAGATCATAGCGCTCACTGTGGGTGTACAGACTCCGGAGAGGCCCCTTACGGCCCAAGCGCTATATCAAGCCACCTCGTGGCATCATCACTCGGCACTCGGCCTCACATCACTCGACCTCCCATCACTCAAGCCACCTCGTGGCGTGTAAAGTATCTCATATCACTCAGCATATCCTCACATATGGCCCTCGGCCTCACTCAGTCCAGAGATCATCACAAGCCCCTCGGGCATTAGTAAAACAGTAGTGCTCAGCCCAAACAATATTGGAAATATCATTTAAGTCTAAAAATTCAAGTAAAAGTGGTTGAGTTTGTAAAGCAGTATTAATCAATAGGACTAGGTTCAAGTAATATGTCAAAATAGTGAGGAGACAGTGACAAAAGTCCACGAAGGATTCAAGTAGTCGGCATAAAGCCCAAATATGGCAATAAAAATACGCGGTACAAACATCAATCGGGACGGACCAAGTCACAATCCCCAATAGTGAACAACCCCGCGCTCATCATTAAGCGCGTCTTTCACCTCAATATAGCACTACGTTGTGCAATCTGGGGCTTCAAACCCTCAGGACATCATTTACAATCACTACTCACCTCAAGCCGGCCAAAACTCTAGCTCGCTATGCCCTTAGCTCTCAAATTGGCCTCCTCGCGCGTCGAATCTGACCAAAACCACAACGAATACATCACAATAGGCTAAGGGAACAAAACCCAATCGAAAATAATCGAAAAACATCAAAAATCCCGAAATTTGCAAAACCCGAGCCCCGGGCCCACTTCTCGAAACTCAGAAATTTTCACATCAACGGGTTCCTTATCTCGTCACGAGTCTATGCATATCAAGAACTCTCAAATCCGAGCTCAAATGGCCCTTCAAATCCCAATTTAAAAATCTCAAAATCCCAAGCCCTAGTTCTTCCAATTTTATCCAAGTTTCCATGAATTTCAGGGTTAATTTCACATAATAATCACGTTTTTAGTTCATAGAACTTACCTCCAATCAATCCTCTTCGAAACCCTCTTCAATTTCTCTCAAATAGCTCTCAAAATGCCCAACAATGGAGGAAAATATGACTTAGCTCGCGGAGGAAATGTTTTTAAACATTCTGCCAGCTACATGACTTTTCTTCTATGCGATCGCGGCCCAAGGCTCGCGATTGCCAAGCACAAAATTCTGGTCCCTCAAAATAACCCTATGCGAACGCGACAGGGGCCCCGCGAACGCGATGCCTTTGACAAAACACACCAGCCCCCAGATCCTCCTATGCGAACGCGGAGTCTCTTATGCGAACGCGAAGCTTCACCAGCTAACTCTCCGCGATCGCGAACATCTGCACGCGAACGCGATGAACAAACTTCCTGCCTCCCAAAACCTTCTACGCGATCGCGATACTACCCACGTGATCGCGATGACCAAAATCCCCTGCAACATCTGTTGTGTTTTCTGCAATATTTGCCAAGTTTAAAACCTTCCATTAGCCACCCGAAATCACCCCGAGGCCCCCGGGACCTCAACCAAACGCACCAACACATCCTAAAACATCACCCAAATTTGTTTCAATCATCAAAACACCTCAAACAACACCAAAACCATCAAATTACATCAAATTCAAGCCTAAGTTCTTCAAAAACTTCCGAAACACGCATTCGATCAAAAACCCAACCAAAACATCTCCGAATGACTTGAAATTATACACACACATCCCAAATCACCTAACGAAGCTACTGCAACTCTCGGAATTCCATTCCGACCCTCGGATCAAAATCTCACCTACCAACCGGAAATCGCCAAAATACTAATTTCGCCACAACAAGCTAATTTCTACACTGGACCTCCAAAACCACTTTCGATCACACTCCTAAGTCACAATTCATCTCCCGAAGCTAACCGAATCACCGGAAATCACATCCGATCCCTCTAACACATAAGTCAACATCCGGTTGACTTTTCCAAACCAAACCTTCCTTAAAGAGACTAAGTGTCTCATTTCCTACCAAAACCAGTCCAACTCAACTCGACTACACATGACACGGATAACGAAGCATAAAATGGGGGAAACAGCGCGGTAACTCATGAGACGACTGGCCGGGTCGTCACATCCTCCCCAACTAAAACAAACGCTCGTCCTCGAGCGGGTCAAGAAACATACCTGAAGCCACAAACAGGTGAGGATATCGGCTCCGCATCTCCCGCTCGGTCTCCCAAGTAGCCTCCTCCACGGGCCGACCTCTCCACTGCACTTTCACCGAAGCTATATCCTTTGATCTCAACTTTCAAACCTAACGACCCAAAATAGCCACTGGATCCACATCATAGGTCAAATCATCATCCAACTGGACCGTGCTGAAGTCCAAAACATGGGACGGGTCCCCAACATACTTCCGGAGCATAGAAACATGAAATACCGGATGCACGCCCGACAAGCTGGGTGGCAAAGCAAGCATATAAGCCACCTCCCCAATCCTCCTGAGTACCTCAAAAGGCCCGATGAACCGCGGACTCAACTTCCCTTTCTTCCCAAATCTCATAACACCCTTCATGGGCGAAACCTTCAGCAAGACCTTCTCACCAACCATATAAGACACCTCTCGAACCTTCCGGTCCGCATAACTCTTCTGACGCGACTGCGCTGTACGAAGCCTCTCCTGAATCAGCTTCACCTTCTCTAAGGCATCCTGAACCAAATCTGTCCCCAATAGCCTAGCCTCGCCGGGCTCGAACCAACCAACTGGAGATCTACACCGCCTCCCATACAACGCCTCATACGGAGCTATCTGAATGCTCGACTGATAACTGTTATTGTAGGCAAACTCTGCAAGCGGCAAAAACTCATCCCAAGAAACTCCAAAATCAATAACACAGGCACGCAACATGTCCTCCAATATCTGAATAGTACGCTCGGACTGCCCGTCCGTCTGAGGATGAAATGTTGTGCTCAACTCCACCTGCGTACCCAACTCTCGCTGAAAAGTCCTCCAAAACTGAGAAGTAAACTGAGTACCTCTATCTGAGATAATAGACACTGGAACACCATGCAATCGAACAATCTCCCGGATAAAGATCCCCGGCAGCCGCTCCGAAGAATAGGTAGTACACACCGGAATGAAGTGCACGGACTTGGTCAGCCGATCCACAATCACCCAAATCGAATCGAACTTCTTCAAAGTCCGAGGAAGACCACTCACAAAATCCATAGTGACTCTCTCCCACTTCCACTCGGGAATAATCATCCGCTGAAGTAAGCCACCCGGTCTTTGATGCTCATATTTCACCTGCTGACAGTTGAGACACCGAGCCACAAATCCCACAATATCTTTCTTCATTCTTCTCCACCAATAGTGCTGCCTCAAATCCTGATACATCTTCGCGGCACCCGGATGAATAGAATACCGCGAGCTATGGGCCTCCTCCAGAATCAACTCCCTAAGCCCATCCACATTGGGCACACAGATCCGACCCTGCATCCTCAACACACCATCATCACCGATGGTCACATCTCTGGCATCATCATGCTGAACTCTGTCCTTAAGGACAAGCAGATTCGGATCATCATACTGGCGCTCTCTGATACAATCATATAAGGAGGACCGAGAAACCACACAAGCCAATACTCTGCTGGGCTCCGGAATATCTAATCTCACAAACCGATTAGCCAAAGCCTGAACATCAACTGCAAGGGGCCTCTCCCCAACTGGAATGTACGCCAAACTCCCCATACTCACTGCCTTTCGGCTCAAAGCATCGGCCACTACATTGGCCTTTCCCGGATGATACAATATGGTGATGTCATAATCCTTAAGCAACTCCAACCATCTACGCTGCCTCAAATTAAGATCCTTTTGCTTGAACAAATGCTGAAGACTGCGATGATCAGTGAATACCTCGCAAGATACGCCATACAAGTAATGCTTCCAAATCTTCAATGCATGAACTATGGCAGCCAACTCCAAATCAAGAACAGGGTAGTTCTTCTCATGGGGCTTCAACTGACGAGAAGCAAAAGCAATCACTCTACCCTCCTGCATCAATACACAACCAATCCCAACTCTCGAAGCATCACTATACACTGTATAAGAACCTGAAGCTGATGGCAAAACCAATACTGGAGCTGTGGTCAAAGCTGTCTTGAGCTTCTGAAAGCTCTCCTCGCACTCGTCCGACCATACAAATGAAGCACCCTTCTGAGTCAACTTGGTCAAGGGCGATGCTATAGAGGAAAATCTCTGAACAAACCGGCAATGATAACCCGCCAAACCAAGGAAACTACGAATCTCTGTGGCTGAGGACGGCCTAGGCCAACTCTGAACCGCCTCTATCTTCTTCGGATCAACCTGAATACCCTCACTGGACACCACGTGTCCCAAGAAAGCCACTGAACCGAGCCAGAACATTCCCAAACCCGATCGTGATGGCGCCTCTCGTGAAGACAAGGCCAACCAGAACAAACGAAACACCTCTTTTAAACAATTATTTAACATAAGCAAATCTAAAACATGTTTAAGATAGTCATAATTGCGGAAACAGTGATAATAACAAGGAAAACCATCCCGACACAGCCCAAATCGGGGTGTCACAAGTCATGAGCTACTACAGAATCTGCTATAAGTCTATAAAGTATGAAGTCCGATACAATAGTTTGAAGAAAACATAAATGATAGAGGATAGGGGAGACACGGGGCTGCGGACGTCAACAGCTACCTCGTAACTCAAAATCACTGCCTGGTCTGGAAGGATCAGCGCTCGGGAGCGGACTCTGCTATGCCTGAATCTGCACACGCGGTGCAGGGAGTAATGTGAGTACTCCGACCCAGTGAGTAATAATTATAAATAATGACTGAAAGCATGAAAAGACATAAAGGCACAAAGCAATTCTATATCAGGCAGTAAATCACTTAAAACAGTAAAACCGTAAAGAATCAAATGAAATCTCTTTTAAGAAAACAGGTAGATCAGGTAAAACAACAGGTAAATAGCAAGTAGAAATCTGCCCTTCGGGCTCAGTATCAATCGCTCATAACAGTATCAGCCCCTCGGGCTCAGTATCAGTCACCCAGCATAGTATCAGCCCCTCAGGCTCACTCTCAGTCACTCAGCATAGTATCAGCCCCTCGGGCTCACTCTCAGTCACTCAGCATAGTAACAGCCCCTCGGGCTCACTCTCAGATCATATGGGTACCCGCGCTCACTGTGGGTGTGCAGACTCCGGAGGGGCCCCTTACGGCCCAAGCGCTATATCAAGCCACCTCGTAGCATCATCACTCGGCACTCGGCCTCACATCACTCGGCCTCCCATCACTCAAGCCACCTCGTGGCGTGTAAAGTATCTCATATCACTCAGCATATCCTCACATATGGCCCTCGGCCTCACTTAGTCCAGAGATCATCACAAGCCCCTCGGGCATCAGTAAAATAGTAGTGCTCAGCCCAAACAACATTGGAAATATCATTTAAGTCTAAAAATTCAAGTAAAAGTGGTTGAGTTTGTAAAGCAGTATTAATCAATAGGATTGAGTTCAAGTAATATGTCAAAATAGTGAGGAAACAGTGACAAAAGTCCACGAAGGATTCAAGTAGTCGGCATGAAGCCCAAATATGGCAATAAGCCTAAATCATGATGATAACGAATAAGTCTCAGTCAAATACACTGTACAAACATTAATCGGGACGGACCAAGTCACAATCCCCAATAGTGAACAACCCCGCGCTCGTCATTAAGCGCATGTTTAACCTTAATATAGCACTACGTTGTGCAATCCGGGGTTTCAAACCCTCAGGACATCATTTACAATCACTACTCACCTCAAGCCGGCAAAAACTCTAGCTCGCTATGCCCTTGCCTCTCAAATCGGCCTCCTCGCGCGTCGAATCTGACCAAAACCACAACGAATACGTCACAATAGGCTAAGGGAACAAAACCCAATCGAAAACATCTCTGAATGACCTGAAATTTTACACGCACATCCCAAATCACCTAACGAAGCTACTGCAACTCTCGGAATTCCATTCCGACCCTCAGATCAAAATCTCACCTACCAACCGGAAATCGCCAAAATACTAATTTCGCCACAACAAGCTAATTTCTACACCGGACCTCCAAAACCACTTTTGATCACACTCCTAAGTCACAATTCATCTCCCAAAGCTAACCGAATCACTGGAAATCACATCCGAGGCCTCTAACACACAATTCAACATCTGGTTGACTTTTCCAAACCTAACCTTCCTTAAAGAGACTAAGTGTCTCATTTCCTACCAAAACCAGTCCAACTCAACTTGACTACACATGACACGGATAACGAAGCATCACAATACACTGTATAAGAACCTGAAGTTGATGGCAAAACCAATACTGGAGCTGTGGTCAAAGCTGTCTTGAGCTTCTGAAAGCTCTCCTCGCACTCGTTAGATTTGCTTATGTTTAATAATTGTTTAAAAGAGGTGTTTCGTTTGTTCTGGCTGGCCTTGTCTTCACGAAAGGCGCCATCACGATCGATTTCGGGAATTGGGTGGTGACAACACTGTATTTATAAATTTACCATTCATAGCTATATTTGAATTTTATAGCAAAACAATGAAACAAGAGATTAATTATTTTGAAGTGAAACAAGAGAGCAATAAGTACTCGTAGCTAAGTTGGATAGAGCGCATGCTTAGTAAGCAAAGGTTTGAGTTCAACTTGCAACCAGAGCATTTTATTGAGTTCAACTTGCAACCAGAGCATTTTATTGAGTTCAACTTGTAAAAAGAGCATTTTATTTTTTTTGTATTTCTGCATTTCGCCTTGGTTGAGTTCGTTGCGCAAAAGAATATAGTCGATACATATTGTATCCTTTGTATATACCCCTGTATATAGTCGATACAAGTTGTATCATTTGCATATACCCTTGTATGTTGTCATTGTTACAGTTGATACGTGTTGTACTCGTTGCGCAAATGAATACAAATACGCGATCGAATACAGTTGATACATGTTGTATTCATTACGCGAACGAATACAGTTGGGACAGGTAGTGTTTTAAAAGGCGTTTTTGGGGCGAGCATTGGGAAAGGTGCACCAAAAATGCCCCTAGGCGATGGTGTGGGGCGAAAGTCTCAAGAAGCGTATGCCCAACAATTCGGGGCGTACTCCCGAGCATTTGAGGTGCGTTTTTATTGTGAGGTGTAAACCCCAAAGACTTTTTCAAATAAAATAAAATTTGCTGAATAAGTCCTTCATATCATACCCAAATTCTCAAAAGTTAGTTTGTCATTACTTGAAAGTTTTAAAAGGAAAAGAAATATTAAATTTAAAAGTCAAGACCTTTTTTTTATTGATAGAAGCCCTAATTTATGATTTTTTCTAATTATTTATCTTGTCCGCTAGTCTGCTACTTTCTCCCAAAAGCAACAATACTTAATTTTTTAATTTTTTTTTTTGTTGCAAATATAAAGAGAACTCCATTCTCATTCATAGCCGCAAGTTCAAGTTCAAATTGCAGGTTAATCATTATTTTTGTTCCTCTATGTAGAAAACTTTATTCTTTTCAACTCAAGTTTGCATGGAAGGTTACGTCTCGCTGAGGCATATGTAAAACGCTTCGCCTTTTGCCCACGCCTTTTAAAACAGTGGACACAAGTTGTAGTTGATACAAGCTGGTAACAATAGAATAATTGTTACTAATTATAATTAGGCAAACTACGGTGTTTTATCAAAATTCCACTTTTTGAAAACCATTTCAAAACGCAAATTATTGACTTTGGACTGATTTTCAAAGATGGAGCAGCCCAAGTTCATGGTTGTGGTTGGTTTTGATTTCTAAACAACAGTACACACAATTATACATATAGTACTAGTATATCTTTGGGGGCGGGCAAAAATTGGAGATGAAGACATTCCAGAGTTTGGAATTCATGAATTGCAAGCTGTACAACGGTTTAACGTTTTGCAACACTTGGCAACGGGAAAGCTCTGCATGCAAGAAGAACACGAACAAGCCAAAAATGGAGAAACACGAAAAACGTGAACTAAAGCAACATAAAGCTGTTGTTTTAATTTTGTTACTGCTGTTGAGCAAATCGAAAACGAGAAGAAGCAGACTGCAGTTACTTAGCGTTCTCGAAAATGGAGAGACCGACAAGCAGCTCGGCGAAGGTGCAGAACGCCGGCACGGCGTCGATGCTGGTGGCGACGGTGGCCGATTTGATGTCTCTGTGTATGCAGACTGGTCACCTAAATAATCTTTCAGTGTTCAGCGACCTCTGCCTCTCTTTAGCCAAGTACGCATACATTCTTCTCTATTTCTGCTTACTAATTAACTCATTTACTAACTGTGTGTACAGAGTCAGATCTAGAATTTAAACGCAAAATTTGCACCTCTACACAAACATACATACTTTTTTCATCAAATCAGCACAACCTGTTTTTGGAAACTTGAAGTCGAATTTTTCAGCTTCAACCGTTTGACAAAAATTTGAACTATGGATTGCGGCCAAGCTTTGAGTTGTTTGGCATTGTTTGAAATGCGTGCTCTGTTTACTGCTGGACTAATTCTCAAAACGTGGAGTCATAAATTAGGTAGTTCATGTTGGAAGCTTATAAAATCGTTGTGAAGATCAGGTTATGTGCAATTGCTGATATACTTATTCGTATATGTTTAACGTTATGCCAATGAAGCTAATATGTTTGTGGGTTGACCTAATAAATCAGCTGAATCAGTACTGATTGTGCTACATTTTTAATTATTGAATTGTCAATGTTTTAGTGGAATTATCTATGTGAATGCATCAAAATGAAAAACATAGGTAAATTAAGGTGCAAACAGTGAAACGCTAGGGATTAATTTGAGGCAAGTTTAGTTTTGTCAATATCCTCTAACAGCATAGCCTTATGCGACCGCACAACTGGAATTTGCTGCTGTAGCAATCAGTTTTTCAACACTTCTATTACTTCAACAGTGATAGGAAATTACAACTCAACTCAAACTATTCAAGGAATTAGAGACACTAAACTGAAATACACAGAATAGAGAAGAAGGGATGAGAAGCTTAGACTAAGAATGAGGATGAGATGATATAGACATTCGAGAAGGAAGATGAGGAGAAGCAGACATTTCATTCAACAACACGCATGCCCCGTATCTTCCCCTGGATCCCAAATATAACGTACTAGTATTCTGTTTGGTTGTTCAATCATTGGGCCTTTAGCTCTTCGCCCAATAGTCCCAATTGGGTCAGCCTCGTCCTCATTTATGGCCCATAATCCCTTACCAAGTAAGGTTGGTTCACAACAATACTCTCGTCCTCGAAAAGAACCTTGTCCTCAAGGTTCGAGTCAAGAGAGGTGTTAGTAGCGCGCACCCTGCCAATTGTCTCTACACAAAGGTATCCTGGGGAATATAAGGAGAAGATGTGATCTATGTCAACGTGACATGAGATGGTGGCCACTATAACATGGACAACCTTTGGCACAATACCACCATAAATCATAAGGCAACAAGCTACAATCTTGGCATTTAGGGGGTCACACTTGACTTGAGCTTCCTGGACAATTCTCTCCAAAGTAAGAGCGTTGGTAACCCCAACAAGTAGGTTGGTTATGGAGTTCTTGAACAGTGCTCTTTGTGCACAAAAGATCACAATACTTTCCATCATCAGCAAATACCAATTGAAGGACAAGAAACTATTTTGCATTGCCTTTGAAAAGATCTGTGGTTCATAGCATTTCCCAAACATAACATTGTTATAAGTAGTTCCTGATAGAATTAGAGGAACTTGGTGTATATCTAACAGATATCTACTCCAAATAGTAGGTGCATGTATAAATCTCATTTTCCAAAAATTCAAACTCAATAAGGATGAGCCAGTTAACTCATGCTCACTAATTATTGCACAACGTAGTTCTTTTGGAGAAATAAATTGGACAAAATCCATAATCACTCCCTTTTGCCTCTGATAAGTGTTCGTCCATACACAGAATGTAGCATGAATGGAAATAATCTCATCCTCATGTACAGTCTTAGAAAATAGCATCTCGGCACTGTCCAATTGAGCATTGTTGGTATACATTTTAACTAGGGCAGTAGCTACAAGTTCATTAACGCAAATCACCAGCTTGGATGCCATATCAGAGTATAACATACTAAGCTCAAGAGCCTTTCCACTCTGTAAATGCCTAAACTGATCAATTATGTATTGCTCTTCAATATGTGTAGGAGCACCATCAAAAGAACACAGGAATGAAAGCGCTATAGACTCACTCAGTAGCTTGTATGATGCATGAGAATTTCTAAAATTACAACTGCATTCAACACCCCTTGCAACTCCACCTGCATGCTCCCACGCATGCAAATTTGCAAATAAATAGCTCCTTCTTTTTCTAGCTTCTTCAAAAAGTTTATGTGCCTCCATGTTCTCTGTAGAACCCGCTAGAGCCCTGAACTTGGAACTAATTCCCGGATCCCATACACAATGATCCCTCGCAGTTATGGGAATGGTGACAATAAAGAAATTAGCACCACAATAAAATGGATATCGACTCAAATTATGGCGATCAATGAACCCCATCGTAGATTTCCCATGCTCAACATCGGGCATTATTTCATCCGAAGTCTTGTCACTTGTTGAAATGCTATCTTCATTCTCCATACAAAAATTATCAAGACATAGATCCTCAATAGTCTCAGGCTCCATGAAAAATTCAGCAAGATACATGTCTTCAAAGGACACAATTTTAATTTTCTGTTTACTAGAGCCACAACCAAGAGAAGTTGCAATAACGTACCTCCGTGATGTATCTCTTGGGGAACGTGTATCCCGAACTGCAATAACAGGAGGCAGGAAACCTCTTCGTCATCCTAACCGGAACTGCCCATCTTCTCTTTTGCTTGAGTTAGCAAAACTTCAGTGCCATCATCAACTTTGACTTGTACCACTACATCTTCGTCCTCACCCTCTGCTTTAGTAGCATCAGCTCTTGGTATTGTTGTTTTATCATCTACAACGTTATCAGTTTCCCTATCCAGATTTTTCCCAAACACATCGTGGTCAGAGTTCAGATTATTGTGGTCTGATCGTGGATTTCAATATTGAGGCGAGGGCGATTTGGCCATGGCGCTCCAAGGCGGAATAGCTACAGCTCGTGCTGGACAATAGTCCACTGTGGTAAGCTTCCGGAGAAAGGCTAAACGCCTGTCAGGTGCTTCCCGACTCTGAGTTCGGTAATGAATAAACAATTTTTCCACGAAATGGTCCTAGTCCGCTAGCTGTTTGTTTCGATATAACCAACAATACCAATCCAAAACCTCACCATCCAAATATAAAGAAGCCAATGATAATTTATGATCTGAAAAAATGTTATAGCGTGTGAAATATTGTTCTACTTGAAATAGCCATGCCGCTGGATCATCACCACTGAATCTGGGTATTTTCACCGACATAGCTTCCATGGACGAACCCAACCCAAAGCGAGACTGAGAAGCGGTCGGAGTCATTTTCCCACCACATCTTGTAACATACACTGAATCTCAGCGATATCCTTGGAAAATGAATTCGTCACTCCCTTCACAGATGCATCAATGAGAGCCTTGAGCTTGAGTTTTTGGTCCTCCATTGAAGACCTCTGGATGAAAGCACCAATGTAGCAATTAGTTTTTCAACACTTCTATTACTTCAAGAGTGACAGGAAATTACAACTCAACTCAAACTATTCAAGGAATTAGAGTCACTAAACTGAAATGCACAGAATAGAGAAGAAGGGATGAGAAGCTTAGACTAAGAATGGGGATGAGATGATACAGACATTCGAGAAGGAAGATGAGGAGAAGCAGACATTTCATTCAACAACACGCATGCCCCGTATCTCCCCCTGGATCCCAAATATAACGTACTAGTATTCTGTTTGGTTGTTCAATCATTGGGCCTTTAGCTCTTGGCCCAATAGTCCCAACTGGGTCAGCCTCGTTCCTCATTTCTGGCCCATAATCCCTTACCAAGTAAGGTTGGTTCACAACAGCTGCTTAAACAGTACTTATCAAATTTCTTATGCAATGTAGTTGATGCCCATCCATAAACCTCTTTATGTGCTTTTGCAGACAGACAGACATATACATATATATATAATGGACTTAATTTCAATCAATTACTCCTTAGCAGAACATACAAAGATCTATTTTAGTCCCACTATATTTGTTGCTTTTTAGAAAATGAGTTAAATTCAGTTTTCTCGTTACTTTCGACCTGGTCCTGATTCTCTTACTTGAGATAAACTTATGTTTGAAATTCAAATGCAGAGGCATTGATCATGCAGTGGCTAACAACGAGGTCCCCTTAAGATCACATGAGCTACCATCACTCTTAAAACAGGTAAGATAGACCAAGATGCAAACGGAGTAATGAGCTTCTTAAATTTATAATGAACACTGAAACTGCAGACATTTTTCACATTCTCAGCCTCTCAGGATGCTTCCTTTCGAAGCTGCATTTGTGTCTTAACTCTAGTTTGCTTAATGTTTGTAAGCTATCATTCATAATCTAATGTAAGTAGATAAAAGCTGAAAATAAAATTTGATGCTGTGGTCAGTTCACAGTGTAAGTGCAGCATCTTGATGCATCCACTGTAGAATATGTTGAATACTTTTTGAATCTAATGGGAGTGTGTTCTGGAGATTTATCGTCTGTTTTCATGTGCCCCAAGGTGTACAAGTATAGGAATGACTTTTCCCTCCAAGACGCTTCTATGGTGTTACTGATGTCTGTCAAGGTATACCAAATCTTTCATGTTTCCTCATAAAATTTGTCATATTAGTTTCCGATATGGAAACCTCAAGTGGTAGCAACTAAACTTCTAATTCCAGCTTGTATACCTCAGTTCTACTTGCACATCCCAGAACTTGTATGCAGTTTATACTTTCGATACTATTTATTCTCTTTAAGTGCAAATTTTCTGTATTGTTTCCCGACTATTATGGCTCGCTTTGCATTGTTATAATGTTGTGGTCATTGATATACAAGTGCTGTATGTGCAAGTTCTGTGCTTTTTCTACACCTTGTATATGGGGTGCTGACTAAAAAGAACTTTTACTTGTGCTGGACCCACCATTAATTTCACCATCATACTCACATCTTCTTGACCTCTTCTGCCGCAAAGGACCCCTAGTTCTCATCAATAATAAGCAAGCAAGTGCAAACAGTCTCAAACACAAACCTACTACATCTTATTGTTGCTTACAGGCTTGCATGATATCGGTATTCCAATGCAGCAATTAGAGATGCGTTGGTAAAGCTATTAAGAATCCCCTTTCCTAATTGTTGTAAATGTTCTCTTGGCTATTTTCTTTATCAGAGGGAGTACCATATCCTGAAAATGAGATAATCACAAATTAGGAAATTATAGTTTCTAACAGAGTTGGAATAAGATTTATTATTTCCTTGTAACAAATGTTTCACAAATTAGCTTCTGAAACTTAGAACTGCAAATCCTGTTATAGATAGACATAACTAGTATAGTAGCCAAAGTAACCTTTCTAGGAGCACATAGATTTCTTTATATTGAAAGGAGGTGATTTTGAAAAATTAAAAGCCAGAAGTCTTATGTCCAGGTTAGAGAAAATTTGACTTTCAGCATACTGGTATCTATCTGTGCGAATTAAATGGCAACTTGTTAGTGTATTGAATAGTAAATAATCTCCCACAGCAGGCGTCTAAAATTTATGTGCCATTTGTTTGGGTGGACAGCAAAGAATTTGATCTGCTGTGAAAAAAAAGAAGAAAAAAACACCCCTATGAAGATACTTACCGGTGCTACTCCATTCTTAAATCTATGAAAATAGTTTGTATTATATTAGCGCAAATAGAAACATATAGTTACTCAGGTGATTATTGACTTAGATGGTTATAAAGCCCAATCAAACAAAAAACAAAATCAAATTTAGTATCCTCTCCAGAAGATGAGTTCAAAAACATCTATGATATATGGACGGGGAGGTAGGTTGGGTAAGGGAGAGAAAGGACAGGATAGTTTTTCTGGTAGTTTACTAGAAGTAAGGAACACTGCTTAGTTAGAGGGTTAGACGTGGAATTGTTATTGACTTCTAAGAGATCTACAGACCCGTTATAACATTCCTCTCACATGATAAATCAGATAAAAGTGCAAATATGCTTCTTCCTAAATACTGAGTTCTTTTGTGAACCAAAGAAGAGATAAGTAATGGTTTAATTTGTTTCCAACATTTTGTAGAAATCTCTTTATCATGTTCATTTCCATCCGAAATGTTGCAAAGCTGGTTACTCTTGTACTTAGTTTTGACTAAATGGATTTGTTGCATCTGTGTCCTGATCAGAGTGCCTGCAAGGTTGGGTGGTTTCATAATGAAGATACCAATGATCTGCTTAAACTTATCCAGGAGGTAAGTGAAACCTTTCGTGTTGATCCTGCTCTTTGGTTTTCAATGACTTCGTATCTTGTGACTTCCGATCTTATTTTTGGGATCCTGCTCAGGTTAGCAGATACTTCTCCAGTGCTGAAGATATTGGTGTTGACCCCAGCTACGTCCACCCTTATGTTTCAAAAGTATTAAGAAGGTCTGTACTCTTAATGTGTTAGCCATGTCATTACTAACTGCACCTCTATTTTTAACAGTTCCCTTAATACATCAGAAGATTTAGAAGGATATGGTGTGACATTTCTAGCCGTGGTAGTTGTACTGCCAATTTGTCAATTAAACTTTTGTTCTTCTGATTGGCCATTCTTTTTTTTTCCTTGAGATAATATGATTTTCCCTCTTTCTTTGTTAGCAATCAAACTGCTTCAACTAAAGCAAGTTACTCCTTATTGTATTACTACATGACAATCATGTGTCATGTCCTAGAAATTAACTCGGTGGGTTTATATTTTTTTGTCAATACATGGAGCTCACAATTCTATTTCCCTCACCAATCACCATCACCATCCCATCTCCGCAGTCACTTTCACTTTAGAATAATGTCAAAGCCTCTTTGCAAATGCAGATTCTCTCCAAAGCTGAAGATGGACAGGATAGTAGCTGCTTTTCAAATCAAGGCAGGTTAATTTGTCTACTAAATGGTCTTGCTATAAATTGAAATTTTGGTGGTCTAATTGGTTACTTTTGTGTAGCCTGGATTTGGAGCTTTTCATGCTGATTTCCACATTTTAAGGGGAATGGTCACTCCAGGGAAGGACGAAATAGTGAGTGCCTTTAATCCTTTGAGGTGTAAAAGCGAGCTGGTTCAGCTGAAGCATGTTGCTTATAGTTGAATAAGAATTTAGTTTTCTATTATTAATATCTTTTCTATTCTGACACTGTTGCGGTTCTCTCATATACATTTTTGCAATTTCCATTCCTGACTGATTAAACTGGTTTTTTTTGTTGTTGTTGTCCATTCCTGACTGACCTGGTTCTTGTGTCCAATTAATCCAAACATTGTTTCGCATTTTTTGGCTTCACTAGTGGGGGAATTCCAAAATATGAATCTAGAGTACTGTTGCAGTTCTTTTGCTTCTTGTCATTGCTACCTTCGCTACTGTCCTGTTCTAATTAAATAACGCTAGTCATCCAGTAGCAACTACCATGAGCAGTTAGGAGAAAAGAAGTTAGGTCTTTATTTTTGTACTTTCACTGCTTTAAATATATTTACATCATACTGTTCGAGCTCTTACATAATATTACTACTATTTTTTTCCATGTTCCAATCTTATTGTCTAAATTTCATGCAGTCTTTACTTGTAACAAACGTTGACAACATGGAGGCAGCATCCTGCATCATTGCTCCACCAGAAACAACGTATAACCTACTTTACTTTATTCTACTTTGTCAGCTTAAACTCTAATCCCACATTCTTCCTTTGATGCCCGGGCCTAATTCTCAGCTCTTCTTGAGTGTAGCTTTCTTTTAAATGGAAAACGGCTGGAGGAGACGACTAAGGTGTCCATAGTCTGTTTCTCTCACCAACTAATTTCTCTCTCTGAATGATTTTTTGCTATCAATTTTTCGAGTTGATCAATTAGTGTAACTGCGCAATTCATTCAATCTCCATTATCCTGAAATTTTGCAGGACAGTATGCAGCAGCTTCCCACCAACATCACTAAAATGCTCAAATATGGTGTGAATGTTCTACAAGTCGTTGGACAACTTAATGGTACCCAAACATTTTCCCTACTGATTTCATTTTTCATGATGAATGTTCTTATCTATTATTCTATACTATGGAAAAAAAAACTTTTACAGGTCATTATATTGCTGTAATTGGCATAATGAGCTTACTACCATCTTTAGAGTCTCATGGGATAAAAGATTGTGGTAGACCTCTTCCTTTAGCTTGTTCAGGTAAACCCAAATAAAAAGAAACAACAACGATGCACTTGTGTTTTAGTCTGTTTAGGTGAACATATTTGATAGTTTGTGTAAGGAGATGTTTTGTATAACTTGAATAGTTATTTGCTCCTACTTCATCGCAGATCTGGAAATTGTTGAGAACTCATCAAGAATCTCGCTTAATTGGCCCATCAGGTAAATTATCATATGACACAAAAAAATTCTTAGTTCATGTCTTGGCTTTTCTACTCTTTTTTATATTTATGGATACATGTTTGAATATGAAAATGCCATGTAGCACGCACACTATATTTATCTCCTAAATTTTCCCTAGCAGATGCTCCCCTGGCGTTAAACACAGTCCTCTTGCTACTATTTTCTGGACCCAGTCCCTCTAATCTGAATTAATTATATGGCTAGAAATTTTTGAGTTTTTTTCCTCTGGGATCAAGTTGGGTCGCTTGCTGAATGCTGACAGTTGTGTCTACTTACGAACTCAATATCAGCCCTGGAAAGGTTGCGTATTTTCTCCAGCTAGTCTTAATTTAAAAGAGTCTCTTGGATTATATTTGTTGCTAATATACGTAGTCACATACACATACAAACCGAGACAAACTCTCATGCGCATGGAGTGTAATTTTTCCTTTGTAGTCCATCCAAAGATAAATGACGAATCATTTAATAACTAGAGTTTCATCACTGATCTAAAATCAAGTTTGCTAGCTGGTTTACTTGCATATTGGTGATGATAATTGTTTGAGCGTGCATTTGGCGTCTGCAAGCCTGAGTGTTTCCTGAGGTTTATTTGAGGTCCTTTTTGAGACTAACGGGAAGTACAATTATAATGCTACCAATTATTAGTGATTATTCTTTTTTGCATTACTGTTAATGATGTAGTGCTTGCTTATCACTACTTGAAATTCATGTAACCTATTTGCCAGTTCCTCACTGCATAAAACCAGGATGTCTTCAAGAACTAAGGATTTATCGAAATGTTGATAAGGTAACTCATGCTTTAGATCTCCTAGCAATTCTTGCCAGGTCTTGAATGAGGTAGCCAACGAGGTTGTTCCTGGAGTCGCATCCGCAAATGGATCCTGGAAACCAATTGTACAAGACAAAAGTGTCTCAAGTCAAACATACAGCAAAAGCCAATACATTGAGCAACTACGGCATGAAAGTAAATACAGCTTGAGCGCTGCAACATTGGATAAAATTCAAATGCCAAAGCCTAGGATACTTGTGCATGCTTCTGTTCCAGTTACATCAGTGAAAACAAATGCCCCGGCAGGCTACAGTCAACAACCTCGAAGAACCTTTCTGGCGCCATCTTGTCTTGCAACAACTGAAGAAAGCTCAGAAATGTGTTCTGCCATGGTTAACCAGCTTAATGAACAAAGGATAGATAGCTTATTGGTACCAAGAACAAATTACTGGATTCCCTCCGGTACAACGAGGGAGGGGCAGCCTTAGTAGCAGACCCTATTCGGCTATATTCCAACAATTTATGTTACTACACTGTGTGATCGATAGTATCCTTTTCATTCTGCGTGCTGTTTTCACTGCTTTATTTAATATGAAGGTATTCACCTACAATAGATAAATTCCGTATAATTGTCTATCTAGAATCTATTTAGCTATTTTATTACTTAAACATTTTGTAAAAAAATCAACTATTGATAGAAATTTTTAATTTCTACTTCTAAAAATAAATATAAATTAGTTCACGATTTCAACTTCAACCGGTTAACTTGACTCGAAGAAAGATTGCTTGTCTAACTTTCATAGATCTAGTGGTTAGACATTTTACCTAAATGATTAATCAATTGAATTGATCCAAACCAAATGAGGGTTGGTGCGGGAAAGATAAGAACAGAGAAGGCCGAGGAAAAGGGAGTTCCTAATTATTTAATGTGATTTGCTAGAAGAGATCATGAGATCTTTTACAGCGTTCCAGTGACATTATTAATTGCCGAAGAAGGTTATGCTCTACTCTTAGACTGATACCATCCTCTGTCACACATATACATGTCTTTTTCACTATGGTGTGTATCCATGGGTTGTAAGATGGGGAGGTGGGGACGGAAGGATAAGAACAAAGAAGGGAGTACTTTCTTGCATAAAGCATAGATGAGAAAAGGTCCAGAGATAGAATGAGGTAATCCTTGGGCAAGACATTCGAGACAAGCTCTTGCAAAATTCTAAAAGCCAACAACAATTCAACTACTTCTGTTCCACTGCATTTTTTGAAGGCAAAATGTGGTATATGTAGTTCTTGCCTTTTTGATTCTTTCAAACCGCATATAAACTACTGAAAAGGACATTCAGCAACGACATGTTCATTGTAATGGCTTATTTTCATTATAAAATCTTTTGAGCAGGTGGGTGCGCGGATTGGGGGTTGAAGATATCTAAGCCACAGTACCCATGCACAGCATAAAATATTTATTGAAAGGTCTACAGGAAATAAAAAGAGAATTACCAATAAATTCATCAGCATTATCTAAAGCCTTCGACACTGTAGAGAAAGTGTTGATGGTGGCCAATAGAGTTAAAACAGGGGCTTCTTTCCATTTAACATGGCAAGCAAATGATCCAATACTTTACTTCCGGCATCTCTCAGACCAGAGTGCATGTACTCATTAGTAATCCAAAGCCTGATTCCAGCTATCTGGGAAGCAGTCTCCATAGATAGGTTAAAGTTAACATACATGTCTTCGTAGTAAACAGCAGCTGCAACTGGTACCTATATATAAAAAGAGCCCGTGTGTTAAATATGAAGTATAAATCATTCAATCAGTTTACTGTCACTTCTTATCTATTACAAGAAGTGATAGACGTCAAGGTAGATTCAAATCCTTAACATAATGATTGACACGAGCCTGAAATTGTCAACTTTAATAGAAATACAACATACCTTGTTATCCTTTAATGCAGCAATATCATACAATGAAGGCCAGTCCTTCTTCTCTGCTAATAGCAGGGCCGCATCTTTGAATGGCCTCAAGGCATGGACTTCATCAAACAACCATGGGAATATCATCTACATGTTAAATTAAAAGGCAATCAACACTTGCTCAATATACGAAAAGTTCAAACTTTCTATTTTTCACCCGAAATAAACAAAGGGTCTCTTAATTCCAGCTGAACGAAATAAAAGCATTCTGCAAATTTTTGACCTCAGATCAATGGTCCATCATACTAAATGCAAAATAAATCCATGTGATATCAGCTGAATGAGTGATTAATCAAAATGTCCATAATAAAGAAGTGTAGGTTTTATTAAATCACAAAGACAAACCTCACAACTCTGATCAATAATAAGCACCTCATGTGGGACGGAGAAGCTCTTAAACCCAGTACATTAAGCATATTTTCAGCAGTTCTCAGAACTGGTCCGTGGAGTATGCTCTGGGTTATGATTTCGTCCCTGATTTATTGGTTGTTCATATGTCGTTCCTAATCAATCACATTGTTTAATTGATCCTTTCCTCCAATCCCCAACCAAATATCCTCGTTCCTAATCAATCACATTGTTTAATTGATCCTTTCCTCCAATCCCCAACCAAATATCCATGACTTCTAGGAGCAGTGTGCAGTTGGAATTTTCTTATGTTGTCTTTCCCCATTATGTGCCTCACACGGGAAGTGTGAACTAGAGAAGATTTGACAGTCAATCCTGTTGAACTCTAACCATAGTGTTTCTTTGCATTTGTTCTCTGAGGTTTGAACTCTCACCATTGAGGGTTTCTTCTCTCTTAGTCACTCAAAAATCACCATTTCCAGCAATTTGAACCCTTAGCACCATAATTGAATCTCTTTCATTTACTAAATGAGGAGGCAACTAGGAAGAAGACGAAGAAGAAAATTGAACTTAGCTAAACAGCAAGGATGAGCATATACATCGTAGTTGCACATAAACAAACTGATATTAATATAATTTCAGACTCTATGGTCCATGCCACATCTCTACTGTGCAGTCAATGTGGAGGTCAGATCATCACAAAACTTAAGGCGGAATTAAAACTTTCGTTTGATGCTTGATTCATATTATGGCGGTTCTTAACTAAAAAACGTCCACATTGTGTCTTACCTCTCCAGTAAAAAGTACGGGGCGGCTGCCTTTTGCTGCCTCAATTGCGTCGAATTTGTTCTCATTTTCAGCCCTAATTCTGTGAGCAGACCACAGTGATGAGGCACCCTTCATATCAGGAAAAAACAATGAATTAGACAGTAGCATGGATGCCTGCAGAAAATAGGTACCCAAAACTATAGAAATAGATGCAGAAATTCCTTTAGCCAAGTAGTAACACTGTTGTAGCCGTACCCCTATTGAAAGTTTACCTGGCAATATATGCTTTCATGCAAAAGAGCATATAAAGGGTTTGCATCAAATGCTATCCATCTCTCATACTGCAATGTCACAAAGAGTTCAAATCAGCAGATATCTCATCCAGCTCCTGCACCTCTAAATACATCTCGAATTACCAAGAAAATGCTGGCAGTTCATTCACACAAAATGGGCCGGAATTTCAGATCCTTAGCATCTCCTAAATGGCAAAGAATCTCACAGTCTACAGTAACAGATATGAAAAACTCTGTTTACTTGTTAACACTCGAAAACACAGCACTTCTACAGTTATCTTACACCTATATGTCATCACCAAAGTCATCATGAGCTGCTAAAGGCTTAAATATGTCATTATCCAAGATAATTCACATCTGAAGAACTTTATTTCTGTTCAGCATCTTAAATTAATTTTTACCATGCAACAGAATATCAAATTTTCCAGAGAAACAAAACTGGTAAGTTAACATGACATTTAGTTTCTAGTTCATAGGAGATCAGACATTGCACATGAAAGATTTTTGCATTCTTCCTTAACAGGATGTTCGCTCGTGTGTTCTTTTCTCTTTCCTCCCTTTATTTTTGTATTTCTTCATTTGAAGTCAAAGCAGGATTAATTAGTCATGAATTATCCTATTAAAAAATCAACACCAAGATAGTCATTACGAGTACCATATAAACAAACAGAGAAGAATGCAGGCCACTGAAAATTTTTATACTGATGAAACTGTACAGAAAGCATTTGAACTCAATGTAGAAAAATTCAAGGAAGATATCTATTGCAGCATGTTTAGTTCATGAACCATATTTACTTATTGCTGAACAAGATCTCAAGTTCTTCGCAATATTGATCAAACTTAATCTCAAAAGAATAAAAATTCACTGTTTTTATTTTGTAAAAACCATATGTATAACTCACAGCATTCAAGAAGTAGTCACTGATTCTCCTTTTTGCTCCTTGAACTATTACAGGATCCCAGACTCTCTCAAACCTATAAGCATAGTATGGATGTTAAAGATTCAAATGTATGATATTTTTTGGGAAAAAGAAAAAGAGGAGATGGAAAAATGATGGCTTACAGGTAATGCAATCGTTCAAAACCAGTACTAGATCCTAGGCCCGAGAGACCAAGAAGTTGTAGTCCTCGAGGTGTTAAGATGCCGCCAGATGGAAGAGGCACCTATGTCACACACAGAGAGAAGGAGGGAGATAGGGTAGGGTGCAGAAAGATAGAAACGTTAACATTATTGGAAAAGTATGTATCGGATGGACTCATATGAAAAAAGTTAATGTATACAAGTATAATTCCCTTACCCCTCCTCCTTCAGATTCTGCCAGATAATTTACGACATCACGAACAATTTCAATATCCTGTGGAAATCTCTTGTAATATTTTTCATTCTGATGAACAAGCTGCTCAAAGCCTGCCTTGTAAACAGCATCAGCTGTGCATCCTTTTCCAATTGGAGGGAGTCCGCCAGTTATAAGAGCGTGTTTGAGTCCTTTGGGAGCAAAACTCAAGTAAGTAACTGCGCAAAATCCTCCAAAGCTCTGCTCGATTATGGATCCAATCACAAGCCGGCGATTTCAAGCACAACTAACATCAGAATTAAGACTTCCATACATCATATTAGATGATAGTTTTACCTCAAAAGATATTTTCAAATAAACTTTTAGAAAATATATAATCAAAACGAAAATCGAAAAACTTATTCCTGAGGTAGTCTCTTTTAACAACTTATTGAGAGAATAGCACGATGACATTAAGATAGAAAAACCAAATACTGAAAAGCTTCAAAGCTATCTGACCTGTCCAAGTATTGTCCAAGGTCCAGCACCAGGGACAAGACGTTTTCGGATGAACTCGGCATCCTGTACTATATTATCAGCTCGGAAATGTCTCAAGTAGTTAACTAAATCATCAGCAGACTTCACTTGCGACATAGACGATGGTGTTAATGCCGTTGATAAACCTGTTCCTCTCTGCAGCAAAAGTATAGCAGAAGGAATACAGCAAACTGCTTATTTCACTATGGTTGAGAGACGGAAAAAGAGAGAGTCTACCTGATCCATTAAAACTACACGGTATTCCTCACATGCTCTGCTTATCCATCCTCCAGCTTCAGTTGGTCTGGGGCATTCAAAGCCTGGTCCACCTTGCAAATATAGTAGATATGGCAGAGGTTGTTCCTCCTTACCAACTGCAGTGTACTTGATAATCAGTAGAGAAAATAAACTAACCAAAAACTGTTCTTAAAAGAAAATAACAGTTGGCTAATCACAGAATCAATATATAAGCAGTGCTAAAGTGCATAACTTGAACAAATGTGAGACAAGTATTTTGAAGCTAATAGCTTAAGCAGTATTTGAAAAACTTCTCCTAGTACCTTACATATCAGTTAAGATGAAATTTAGAGCTTTTACTTCTATTACTTTTGTAGTTCTTTATAAGCTAAGCCAAGACCAAACACTACCTAAAATACTAATCAAATAGAATCAACACATAAGCACGCCAGTACATAAGTTAACCGAACAAATGTGAATCCTTCAATCAAACAACTACACCTCAATCCAAAATTAGTTGAGATCCACAATATGAAGATCCTCGGTATCTATTCAGAAGTAGAATATTTTTACACGCAATCGTTAAACTTAGACAGAGTAAAGTAGTAAACAAATGCAAAATCCGTAATGATGAACAATGGGAACCGAATTAGAGTAATACCAGCAACGACTTCCCGAGCGAAGACAGTGATTTTAGGAGTGGAAGAGTGATCGAGAGAGTAGTCGAGAGGAACGTTGAATCGATGATCGCGCAATCGGAGGTCGGGAACGGAATACCAACCGCCGGCGATGTGGTCCAGCGTGGAGTTGCCGTCGACGGCGGCCATCTTGTTGGCGGCCATGGCAGTTAGTTTTGGGAGTGAAGGAGTAGTGAAGGAGTGGAAGTGGAGATATTTTGTTCGAAGCGGAGAGAGCGAAATAACGGAAGTAGAAAATGGGAATAGGAGGTGAAGATGGAGGAGTGGCTTTATCAATGACGAATGAAGTGCCCGCATTTTGACTTTCCAGTTTACTCTGTTGGTCAAGACTCAAGAGTTATCTTCACACACTGTATTTGATAAGGGATAAAATTAATTACTTACATTATTTATCTCAAAAAAAAAATAGTTATATACTCCCTAAATATGATAAAGAGAAGGTACAAGTTATAATATTTCACACTAGAAAAGAAGATGGTGATAAGAATGGAGAGTGAGGGTGTTTTAGCAACGCAAGAGAGAAATGCAATATTTCTTGCTATTAGATTTTTTTGTCTTCCTTATTTTACTTACATATTTGGTAAGTTTTTCCCCATAGTATTTAGCTTACACTATATTTAATCGGAAAAATTAAAAAGCTCAATTTCATCTAAATTCTCAACTCATCAAGATAAAATAAAAAAATAGAATGTTACAAAAAGTTTTGTCCCTTGCCGTAAAATTTGAAAGGTACCAACTAGAACTTCATAAGTAATCATAACTCATTAAACAAGGAAAGACTTGCAAACATTTAAACATATCTAATAAGCCTATGAGCGATACCGTTTTTCATAATAGATTGAATATTTCTGATTTGTAATCTGACACCTTTTAATAATAAAAAAATTATTTCAAAAACTGAAAGTAATAGAAATTGAAAATATGTATTAAAAACTATAGAACTCCAAAATAAATTCAGAACTCAGAAGTGTATAATTTTTAGTTACTAATAGTAATTTATTTTATAATTTGCTAGAGGAGAGACCCGCGCAAAATTGTGTGAGACCTAAACAGCCAATCCCACTATCCCAGTACGAGGTTTCACTTTCAACTGGCAAGCACCGCTGCTTCTGAAACTCCCAGAACAATGAAACTCGCAGCTACAACAAAATCCCTCCTTGATCTTCCTACACGGCCTAAAACCGGCAGTATTGCCGGACTGAGACACTTCTCCGGCGAGCTCGACGATTCACATAAACCGCTTCCGCCGCCGCAGCCAATTTCCGAAATAGTGTCCCTCCTCAAAACTACCGATCACAATGACTGGAATTCTAACCCCCAGCTTGTTGAATTCCTTCACACCCCTCCTTTCCCAACTTCCCTTCTCAAAATCACCGTCAATTGGGANCAGTTCTTTGAATTCTTCAAAAGTCATAACTCTAGTTCATCATCAAGTTCTTCTTCTCTTTCCTTCACATTTCAAGCTATCCTCGAACAAGCAATGCGTGAAGAAATATCTGACGTACCGAGTAAGCTTTACCATCTTTTTTCCTTTGCTAAAGATGGAGAAATCCCTTTATCCATCAATGCTGCGACTCTTCTTATAAGATGCTTTGGCCGTGCCAAAATGCTTGAGGAATCGATAGCCGTGTTCAATGCACTAGACCCTGAATCAAGAAACACAAATGTGGTTAATTTGCTGTTAGATTGCTTGTTTCGTGGAGGGAATACTGATGATGGGTTCAAGGTGCTCGACGAAATGCTCGAAAGGGAGAGTAGTTTCCCGCCGAATGAGAGTACGATGGATATTGTTTTATCTGCTATTTGGAAGAGGAATTGGGTTGGGAGGAGGATGAGTGTGGAGGAAATTTGTGGACTTGTTGTGAGATTCTTCGAAAATGGTGTGTTCTTGGATGATGTGTGGCTTACTAAATTGATTACCAACTTTTGTCGAAGCGGGAAGAGTAATAAGGCTTGGGACCTTTTGCATGATATGATGAGGTTGGGTGGTCAGGCGGAAGCTGTTTCATTTAATGCCCTTTTGAGTGGGTTAGGTAGGGAGCGTGATTTTGAAAATATGAATTTGCTTATGAATGAGATGAAGGAAAAGGAAATTAAACCAGATGTTGTGACATTTGGGATTCTCATCAATCATTTATGCAAAAGTTACAAGGTCGATGAGGCAATGCAGTGTTTGAGAAGATGGGAGGCAGTGAAAGTGATGGCGTTCTTAACCTTGTTCTCTACAATACATTGATTGATGGGCTTTGTAAGGTAGGGAGGCAAGAAGAAGGGTTTAAGTTGATGGAAAAGATGAGGCTGGAGAGTGGATATGAACCTAATACTGTTACCTATAATTGCTTGATAGATGGTTTCTGCAAAGCAGGCGAGATTGAGAGGTCATACGAGCTTTTTGACCAGATGAAAAAGTGCGGGGTTGTGCCAAATGTGATTACTCTGAATACTTTGCTTGATGGAATGTGCAAGCATGGGAGAGTTAACAGTGGTATAGAGCTTTTTGCTGAGATGCAAGGGAAAGGTGTAAAGGGGAATGCGATCACTTACACCATCCTCATTACTTCCTTTTGTAGTGTCAACAATATTGACAAAGCAATGAAGTTATTTAATGAAATGTCAGAAAATGGGTGCTTCCCTGATGCCAAAGTGTACTACAGTTTGATTTTGGGCCTTTGCCAGGCTCGAAGAACGAATGATGCTTCCTGTGTCGCTTCAAAGGCGAAAGAAGCTGGGTTTGGGTTGGACATTATCTGCTATAATGCTCTGATTGGGGGATTTTGCAGGAAAAATAAGATTGATGAAGCTCATAATATGCTTAGAGACATGGAGGAGGCAGGTATCAAACCTGATCGCTACACGTACAACACTTTGATATCATATTTCAGCCAGAAGGAGCAATTTGCAACTGCCCATAGAGTTATGAAGAGGATGATTGATGATGGTTATTTGCCTAATGTTGTTACATATGGAGCACTAATTCATGCATATTGTTTATCTGGAAATGTTGATGAAGCTATGAAAATATTCCAGAATATGAGTTCTTCTACAAATGTGCCACCAAACACTGTCATATACAATACTTTGATCGACGCTCTCTGCAAGAGTGACAAAGTAGAAGCTGGTATTTCTTTGTTGGGTGATATGAAGGACAAAGGGGTAAGACCAAATACCATCACATACAATGCCATCTTTAAAGGCCTTCAGGAGAGAAATTGGGTGGAAAAGGCATTTGAAATAATGGACCAAATGACTGAAAATGCATGTAATCCTGACTACATTACCATGGAAGTCCTAACCCAATGGCTTTCTGCCATTGGTGAAACAGAAAAATTGCGAAGCTTTCTGGAAGGATATGAGGTTTCTACTTCAACTGCCTAATACTAACTGGAGTGGAGGATATCCTTCCTAGTTCCGCTGTGATATTCACTGGGTATGGTGGAGATTCTTTTGCAGTCAGTTGAGGTCCCATTTGGATACCTTTCTCAGCCTTTCGGCTAAGATCAAGTGGAATGTGCGAGGTCCCATTTGATCTTTAAGCTCTGTGCTGTCATTTGAGATACCTGCTTTGATGCATAAGTTGTTCAGTAGGTACACAAATCATGTTCTATGAAGACATCTCCATCCATCTTGCCCTTCTGATGAACTGAAAATCATTCCAACATGACAAAATGATGTTACAAGTTTGGTGGGCGTGCTACGCCAAGAATTTTTGTATTTTCACATTTCATCCAAGTTGTAGTTGGTTTAATGCAAGATGAAGTTTATGTATGCTTATACTGTGTCAAGTTTGTTCTGAGCTTAATATTTTGGCTTTGGACGTATCTCAATGCTATTCCTCTTTCCTTTTTATGAGCTTACCATTGTCAGTGTTTTTGTGGAATTGTCTGTGAATGCATCAAAATGAAAAGCATAGGTAAATTAAGGTGCAAGCAGTGAAACATAAGGGATTAATTTGAGGCAAGTTTAGTTTAGTCAATATCTAACAGCATAGCCTTATGCGACTGCACAACTGGAATTTGCTGCTTAAACAGTACTTATCAAATTTCTTATGCAATGTAGTCGATGCCCATCCATAAACCTCTTTATGTGCTTTTGCAGACAGATAGCCAGACATACACACACACACACACACACACACACATATATATATATATATATATATATATATATATATATATATAATGGACTTAATTTCAATCAACTACTCCTTAGCAGAACATACAAAGATCTATTTTAGTCCCACTATATTTGTTGCTTTTTACAAAATGAGTTAAATTCAGTTTTCACGTTACTTTCGAGCTGGTCCTGATTCTCTTAATTACTTGAGATAAACTTTTGTTTGAAATTCAAATGCAGAGGCATTGATCATGCAGTGGCTAACAACGAGGTCCCCTTAAGATCACATGAGCTACCATCATTGTTGAAACAGGTAAGATAAACCAAGATGCAAATGGAGTAATGAGCTTCTTAAATTTATAATGAACATTGAAACGGCAGACATTTTTCACATTCTCAGGATGCTTCCTTTCGAAGCTGCATTTGTGTCTTAACTCTAGTTTGCTTAATGTTTGTAAGCTATCATTCATAATCTAATGTAAGTAGATAAAAGCTGAAAATCAAATTCGATGCTGTAGTCAGTTCACAGTGTAAGTGCAGCATCTTGATACATCCACTGTAGAATATGTTGAATATTTTTTGAATCTAATGGGAGTGTGTTCTGGAGATTTATCATCTGTTTTCATGTGCCCCAAGGTGTACAAGTATAGGAATGATTTTTCCCTCCAAGACGCTTCTATGGTGTTACTGATGTCTGTCAAGGTATACCAAATCTTTCATGTTTCCTCATAAAATTTGTCATATTAGTTTCCGATATGGAAACCTCAAGTGGTAGCAACTAAACTTCTAATTCCAGCTTGTACTCAGTTCTACTTGCACATCCCAGAACTTGTATGCAGTTTATACTTTTGATACCATTTATTCTCTTTTACTGCAGGATTTTACTGTATTTCTTCCCGAATATTATGGCTCGCTTTGCATTGTTATAATGTTGTGGTCATTGATATACAAGTGCTGTATGTGCAAGTTCTGTGCTTTTTCTACACCTTGTATATGAGGTGCTGACTAAAATGTTGCCAGAACTTTTACTTGTGCTGGACCCACCATTAATTTCACCATCATACTCACATCTTCTTAACCTCTTCTGCTGCAGCGGACCCCTAGTTCTCACCGATAATAAGCAAGCAAGTAGCAAACAGTCTAAAACACAAACCGACTACATCTTATTGTTGCTTACAGGCTTGCATGATATCAGTATTCCAATGCTGCAATTACAGATGCGTTGGTAAAGCTATTAAGAATCCCCTTTCCTAATTGTTGTAAATGTCCTCTTGGCTATTTTCTTTATCAGAGGGAATACCATATCCTGAAAATGAGATAACCACAAATTAGGAAATTTATGACATAACTGGTATAGTAGCCAAAGTAACCTTTCTAGAAGCACATAGATTTCTTTATATTGAAAGGGAGGTATTTTGAAAATTAAAAGCCAGAAGTCTTATGTCCGGGTTAGAGAAAATTTGACTTTCAGAAAATCTGTGTAGATTAAATAGCAACTTGTTAGTGTATTGAATAGTAAACAGTCGCCCACAGCAGGCATCTAAAATTTATTTGCTATTTGTTTGGGTGGACAGCAAAGAATTTGATCTGTTGTGAAAAAGAAAAAAAAAGAACACCCCTATGAAGATGCTTACTGGTGCTACTCCATTCTTAAATCTACGAAAATAATTTTGATTGTATTAGCGCAAATAGAAACATATAGTTACTCAGGTGATTATTGATTTAGATGGTTATAAAGCCCAATCAAACAAAAAAACAAAATCAAATTTAGTATCCTTTACAGAAGATGAGTTCTGAAACATCTACTATGATATATGGACGGGGAGCTAGGTTGGGTAAGGGAGAAAAAGGACAGGATAATTTTTCTGGTAGTTTACTAGAAGTAAGGAACACTGCTTAGTTAGAGGGTTTGAAATAGAATTGTTCTTGACTTCTAAGAGATCTACAGACCCTTTATAACACTCCTCTCACATGATAAATCATATAAAAGTGCAAATATGCTTCTCTCTAAATACTGAGTTCTTTTGTGAACAATACTGAGCTCTTTTGTGAACCAAAGAAGAGATAAGTGGTGGTTTAAATTGTTTCCAACATTCTGAAGAAATCTATTTATCATGTTCATTTCCATCCGGAATGTTGCAAAGCTGGTTACTCTTGTACTTAGTTTTGACTAAATGGATTTGTTGCATCTGTGTCCTGATCAGAGTGCCTGCAAGATTGGGTGGTTTCAGAATGAGGATACGAATGATCTGCTTAAACTTATCCAGGAGGTAAGTGAAACCTTTCATGTTGGTCCTGCTCTTTGGTTTTCAATGACTTCGTATCGTGTGACGTTCGATCTTATTTTTGGGATCCTGCTCAGGTTAGCAGATACTTCTCCAGTGCTGAAGATATTGGTGTTGACCCCAGCTACGTCCACCCTTATGTTTCAAAAGTATTAAGAAGGTCTGTACTCTTAGCTAGCGTTTGGCCATAGATTCCAAATTTGTTTTGAAAAATCTGATTAGGGTGAAGTTTGGTTTGAAGATGAAAATGTGTTTGGACATACGTTTTCAAAACATATTCCCCAACTTTATTTTGGAAAAACATGTATATAATTCCCAAGTTTTGGGATTTTGGCCCAAAATCAGCAATTGGGGTGATTTTGGGATTTGAGATTTGAGATTTGGTATTTTGCCAAAATGTGGTCAAAATTTATGGCCAAACATGAGTTTTGAAAATAAATTCCAACTTTATTTTAGCAAAACTCATGGCCAAACAGGCCTTTAATGTGTTAGCCATGTCATTACTAACTGCGCCTCTATTTTCAACAGTTCCCTTAATACACTAGAAGATTTAGAAGGATATGATATGACATCTCGAGCCATAGTAGTTGGTACTGCTAATTTGACAATTAAACTTTTGTTCTTCTGATTGGCCATTCTTTTCTTTTTCTTGACATAACATGATTTCGTCTTTTTTTGTTAGCAATCAAACTGCTTTTACTAAAGCCAGTTACTCCTTATTGTATTACTCATGTGTCATGTCCTAGAAATTAACTCGGTCAGTTCATCCTTTTTTTTTGGTCAATGCATGGAGCTCACACTTCTATTTCCCTCACCAACACCATCCAATCTCCGCAGTCACTTTCACTTTAGAATAATGTCGAAGCCTCTTTGCAAATGCAGATTCTGTTCAAAGCTAAAGATGGACGGGATGGTCGCTGCTTTTCAAATCAAGGTAGGTTACTTTGTCTACTAAATGATCTTGCTACAATTTGAAATTTTGGTGGTCTTAATGGTTATTTTTGTGTAGCCTGGATTTGGAGCTTTTCATGCTGACTTCCACATTATAAGGGGAATGGTCACTCCAGGGAAGGACGAAATAGTGAGTGCCTTTAATCCTTTGAGGTGTAAAAGCAAGCTGGTTCAGCTAAAGCATGTTGCTTATAGTTGAATAAGAATTTAGTTTTCTATTACTAATATCTTTTCTATTCTGAAACTGTTGCGGTTCTCTCATATACGTTTTTGCAATTTCCATTCCTGACTGTTTAAACTGGTTTTCTTGTTGTTGTTGTCCATTTCTGACTGACCTGGTTTTGTGTCCAACTAGTCCAAGCATCGCTTCGTATTTTCTGGCTTCACTAGTGGGGGAATTCCAAAATATGAATCTAGAGTACTGTTGCAGTTCTTTTGCTTCTTGTCATTGCTACCTTCGCTACTGTCCTGTTCTAATTAAATAACCCTAGTCATCCAGTAGCAACTACCATGAGCAGTCAGGATAAAAGAAGTTAGGTCTTTATTTTTGTACTTTCACTGCTTTAAATATACTTACATCATACTGTTCGAGCTCTTACATAATATTACTATTTTTTTCCATGTTCCAATCTTATTGTCTAAATTTCATGCAGTCTTGTAACAAACGTTGACAACATGGAGGCAGCATCCTGCATCATTGCTCCACCAGAAACAACGTATAACCTACTTTACTTTATTCTACTTTGTCAGCTTAAACTCCTTTATTCTACTTTGTCAGCTAAAAATCTAATCCTCCATTCTTCCTTTGATGCCCGGGCCTAATTCTCAGCTCTTCTTGAGTGTAGCTTTCTTTTAAATGGAAAACGGCTGGAGGAGACGACTAAGGTGTCCATAGTCTGTTACTCTCACCAACTAATTTCTCTCTCTGAATGATTTTTTGCTATCAATTTTTCGAGTTGATCAATTAGTGTAACTGCACAACTCATTCAATCTCCATTATCCTGAAATTTTGCAGGACAGTATGCAGCAGCTTCCCGCCAACATCACTAAAATGCTCAAATATGGTGTGAATGTTCTACAAGTCGTTGGACAATTTAATGGTACCCAAACATTTTCCCTACTGACTTCATTTTTCATGATGAATGTTCTTATCTATTATTCTATACTTTGGAGAAAAACTTTTACAGGTCATTATATTGCTGTATTGGCATAATGTGCTTACTACCATCTTTAGAGTCTCATGGGATAAAAGATTATGATAGACCTCTTCCTTTAGCTTGTTCAGGTAAACCCAAATTAAAAGAAACAACAACGGTGCACTTGTGTTTTAGTCTGTTTAGGTGAACATATTTGATAGTTTGTGTAAGGAGATGTTTTGTATAACTTGAATAGTTATTTGCTCCTACTTCATCGCAGATCTGGAAATTGTTGAGAACTCATCAAGAATCTCGCTTAACTGGCCCATCAGGTAAATTATCATATGACACAAAAAATTTCTTAGTTCAAGTCTTGGCTTTTCTACTCTTTTTTATATTTATGGATACATGTTTGAATATGAAAATGCCATGTAGCACGCACACTATATTTATCTCCTAATTTTCCCTAGCAGATGATGCTCACCTGGAGTTAAACGCAGTCCTCTTGCTACTATTTTCTGGACCCAGTCCCACTAATCTGAATTAATTATATGGCTAGAATTTTTTGAGTTTTTTTCCTCTGGTGGTCGCTTGCTGAATGCTGACAGTTGTGTCTACTTACGAACTCAATATCAGCCTGGGAAAAGTTGCGTATTTTCTCCAGCTAGTCTTAATTTAAAAGAGTCTCTTGGATTATATTTGTTGCTAATATACGTACTTACGTTACGTAGTCACATACACATACAAACCGAGACAAACTCTCATGCGCATGGAGTGTCACTTTTCCTTTAGTCCATCCAAAGATAAATGACGAATCATTTAATAACTAGACTTTCATCACTGATCTAAAATCAAGTTTGCTAGCTGGTTTACTTGCATATTGGTGATGATAATTGTTTGAGCGTGCATTTGGCGTCTGCAAGCCTGAGTGTTTCCTGAGGTTTACTTGAGCTCCTTTTTGAGACTAGCGGGACGTACAATTATAATGCTACCAATTATTAGTGATTATTCTTTTTTGCATTTCTGTTAATAATGTAGTGCTTGATTGTCACTACTTGGAAATTCATGCAATGGAACCTATTTGGCAGTTCCTCACTGCATAAAACCAGGATGTCTTCAAGGACTAAGGATTTATCGAAATGTTGATAAGGTAACTCATGTTTTAGATCTCCTAGCAATTCTTGCCAGGTCTTGAATGAGGTAGGCGACGAGATTGTTCCTGGAGTCGCATCCACAAATGGATCCTGGAAACCAATTGTACAAGACAAAAGTGTCTCAAGCAGTGGCGGAGGCAGGATCTCCACGAAGGGGGTTCAAAAATATTTTTTGTAGCTAGTGGGAATCAAACCCATGACCTTATGTAAATTTTGAACCCCCTTAACCACTAAACTACACTTTTGGATTGTGTTAAGGGTGTTCAAAACTTAATATATAGAGGTAAAAAACAGATTTTGCCTTATATATGCAGTGTAATTTTTCGGCGAAGGGTGTTCAGGTGAACACCCTTGCGCCCCCGTAAATCCGCCCCTGGTCTCAAGTCAAACATACAGCAAAAGCCAATACATTGAGCAACTACGGCATGAAAGTAAATACAGCCTGAGCGCTGCAACATTGGATAAAATTCAAATGCCAAAGCCTAGGATACTTGTGCATGCTTCTGTTCCAGTTACATCAGTGAAAACAAATGCCCCGGCAGGCTACAGTCAACAACCTCGAAGAACCTTTCTGGCGCCATCTTGTCTTGCAACAACTGAAGAAAGCTCAGAAATGTGTTCTGCCCATGGTTAACCAGCTTAATGAACAAAGGATAGATAGCTTATTGGTACCAAGAACAAATTACTGGATTCCCTCCGGTACAACAAGGGAGGGGCAGCCTTAGTAGCAGACCCTATTCGGCTATATTCCAACAATTTATGTTACTACACTGTGTGATCGATAGTATCCTTTTCATTCTGCGTGCTGTTTTCACTGCTTTATTTAATATGAAGGTATTCACCTACAATAGATAAATTCCGTATAATTGTCTATCTAGAATCTATTTAGCTATTTTATTACTTCAACATTTTGTAAAAAAATCAACTATTGATAGAAATTTTTAATTTCTACTTCTAAAAATAAATATAAATTAGTTCACGATTTCAACTTCAACCGGTTAACTTGACTCGAAGAAAGATTGCTTGTCTAACTTTCATAGATCTAGTGGTTAGACATTTTACCTAAATGATTAATCAATTGAATTGATCCAAACCAAATGAGGGTTGGTGCGGGAAAGATAAGAACAGAGAAGGCCGAGGAAACGGAGGTTCCTAATTATTTAATGTGATCTGCGAAAAGAGATCATGAGATGTTTTAGAGTGTTCCAGTGACATTACTAATTGCCGAAGAAGGCTCGATGCTCGAAGATGAGATCCTTGATACCATCCTCTCTGTCACGGACGATGATGATAAAATGCATAAAAACCTTTCTGATATAGAAGTGACTTCTTGTCTTTCGCTAAGAGGACTGCACTTCTTAGACGAGATGAATACACATATACATGTCTTTTTCACTATGGTGTGTAACCATGAGTTGTAAGATTGGGAGGTGGAGACGGAAGGATAAGAACAAAGAAGGGAGTACTTTCTTGCATAAAGCATAGATGAGAAAAGGTCCAGAGATAGAATGAGGTAATCCTTGGGCAAGACATTCGAGACAAGCTCTTGAAAAATTCTAAAAGCCAACAACAATTCAACTACTTCTGTTCCACTGCATTTTTTGAAGGCAAAATGTTGTATATGTGGTTCTTGCCTTCTTGATTCTTTCAAACCGCATATAAACTACTGAAATTGACATTCAGCAACACTCACGGAAACCCAGAAATTCAGACAATCCAACAACTTCAGGGAGATTCCCCACGAGGCTCTCCACAAGGTTCTCCACGAGGCTCCCCACGACGGTCTCGTGAAGGCACTCCTGATGGATCTCACAGATGGACAGGCTCAATTCGAAAATGTTGAAACCATGAATGAGGCTCTGCAAAAACTTATTGCCTCTCAAGTCAATAACGCTCTTCAAGCTTTTGTTAGCCAATTACCTGTTGTTCCACCCACATCTACTCCAAACAACAACACTTTGGAGAATCCTCGTTCAGGATTGGTTAATTCAGGCAGCGGTGGAACCCGTAGTGAAACACAAGAGAGAGACCTAGGTAATACAATTAACTCTGATTTACAAAATCTAGTACTAACCTTGCAGAAACAGCTTAAGGAGCAAAATGAACGCATAGAGCAAATACCTGGAGTACCGCCCGTGATCAAGGGAGTGGATATAGATAAATATTCCCAACAACCATGGAAGCCAAGTGCTGCTCCCCTCCCAATTCCAAAGAAGTTTAAGATGCCTGATATTCCAAAGTATGATGGTACATCAGATCCACGAGATCACGTTACTGCATTCACAACAGGTGTCAAGGGCAATGATTTGACTAAGCAAGAAATTGAGTCGGTCTTGGTCAAAAAATTCGGTGAAACACTCACTAAAGGAGCCTTAACATGGTATTCTCTTTTACCCGAAAATTCTATAACTTCGTTTGCTGAGCTTGCAGATTTATTTATCAAAGCACACTCGGGAGCTCAAAAAGTTAAAAAGCGAATGGAAGATATCTTTAAAATCAAGCAAGGAGACTCAGAGTTACTTAGAGAGTTTGTAGATAGATTTCAACGGGAAAGAATGACGCTGCCACGAGTACCTGACAATTGGGCAGCCATAGCCTTTGCTAGTAATTTGAATGAGAAGAGTTCAGAAGCCACGAGGCGACTCAAAGAAAGCCTTCGAGAATTCCCAGCAACAACGTGGAATGATGTCTACAACAGATACAGTACAAAGATGAGGATTGAAGAAGACATTATTTTACGACATAAAACAGAAGAAAAGGTAAGCTCAAGGCGTGTGGAAAATGAAAAGAGATCCGGTAAAAACAGGTACGAACCATACATGGGACCTGCGGGAAAGGACTCACGATCAAGGCAAGATAATCAAAGGTACGATCACAAACCTAGGAACAGGGAATCAGGCTCCTCATCAAGGTTCGGGAATGATCGAAACACACGCGGGTCACGAGACGATGATGGAAGTCTAAAGGCAAGGTTCGGTGGTTACAACTTCAATGTAAGCACCTCTGAACTCGTGGCTGTTTTAAGGAGCATGGGAGATAAGGTACGATGGCCAAAGGAAATGCGATCAAATCCGAACAGACGAAACCCTGATCATTGGTGCGAATTTCATAACGATCATGGGCATAAAACAGCAGATTGCAGGTTTCTACAAGGTGAAGTTGATCATTTGTTAAAACAAGGGTATCTTACTGAGTTGTTCAGTGAGAAAGGTAAACAAGCATACATGAAGAACAGACAGGAGCCTCCAAAACCACCTTCGCCCAAGAGAACTGTCAACGTTATAAGTGGAGGTGAAGAGATCAATGATGTATCATATAAAAAGGTTTCAAAAGTGACTTGTACTGGAAGAGTAGAATGTTATATTCAACAACGCAGACGCCGAGGGACTCATAACTCCGCATAACGACGCACTGGTAATATCTTTACTTGTACATGATACTAACGTGAAACGAGTTTTGGTTGATCCAGGTAGTTCTGTAAACATTGTTTTAATACGGGTATTGCGCGAGATGCAAGCGGAGGATAAATTAATCCCAAAGGCACATACTTTGTCGGGATTTGATAACTCTAGTGTTGTAACAAAAGGGGAGGCATTACTTACCACATTCGCAGAAGGCGTCGTTAAAGATACCAAATTTCAAGTGGTAGATATGGAAATGGCTTACAATATGATTCTTGGGAGGCCATGGATTCATGACATGGAAGCTGTTCCTTCAACTTTACATCAAGTTATTAAATTCCCATCTCCATGGGGAATATGCCAAATCAGAGGCGATCAACAAACATCTAGAAGCATCAATTCCGTTGCAGATTCAACTGTTAAAGGTGAAGACAAATAGCAATTACAGAATTTAGGTGAGGGTAACACGGAAACAACCTCACCTGAGCAAAAGCAAACAGATCTGGATTCAAGGCCTGATACCATTCAAGAACCGGAGGAGAATGAGAACATTAAAACAACTATAGAAGAGCTAGAGGCCGTGGTGTTATTTATACATTGGCCCGAGAGAAAAGTGTACATAGGAGCTAATCTTAGCCCGGAGATAAAATGTAAATTGATTGAATTTTTAAAAGCTAACGCAGACTGTTTTGCTTGGTCCCATTCTGACATGACAGGGATACCACCGGAAGTCATGACTCATAAGTTGAATGAAGATCCATCATATCCTCCCGTCAAGCAAAAGAAAAGAAAGCAAGGAACTTTCAAAAATAAGGTGATTCAAGAGAAAGTTCAAAAGTTGCTAAAAATTGGTTCAATTCATGAGGTAAAATATCCTAACTGGTTAGCTAATACTGTTGTGGTTCCTAAGAAGAACGGTAAGTGGTGAGTTTGTGTAGATTACACAGACCTTAATAAAGCCTGTCCAAAAGATTCCTTTCCTTTACCGCACATAGACCAGTTAATTGATGCTACTGCAGGGCATGAGCTATTAAGTTTTTTAGATGCATATTCAGGCTATAATCAAATCAAGATGGATCCAGGTGATGAAGAAAAAACTTCTTTTATAACAGACAGGGGGACTTATTGTTACAAGGTAATGCCCTTCGGTCTTAAGAATGCAGGTGCAACGTATCAAAGGTTGGTCACTCAAATGTTTCAAGAACATTTAGGTAAAACCATGGAAGTATATATAGATGATATGCTAGTTAAAACTCAACATTCAGAAGATCATATATCGCACCTATCTGATACGTTTAAAATTTTACGAAAATATAATATGAAATTGAATCCAGAAAAATGTGCATTTGGTGTGGCATCAGGAAAATTTTTAAATTTTCTTATTTCTAACTGTGGTATTGAAGTGAATCCTGCACAGATTAAGGCCATTGAAGAAATTCCAGATATATTTTCCAACAAGAAATAGGTTCAAACACTAACAGGAAGAATCGCAGCTTTGGGAAGGTTCATTTCTAAATCATCGAAAAAATATTTTAAATTTTTCTCGGCTCTTAAGAAGCAGGATCATTTTGAATGGGATGAGGAGTGTCAACAAGCACTTAGAGATTTGAAAACATACTTGTCAAATCCACCTTTGCTAGCAAAACCCAAGGCTGGGGAGAAACTTTTCATCTACCTTGCTGTTTCAGAAGTTGTGGTAAGCGCGGTTTTGGTATGAGAAGAGCAGGGTAAACAATCTCCTATTTAGTATGTTAGTAAATCTTTGTTAGATGCAGAAACACGGTATCCACAATTGGAAAAATTAGCACTTGCTCTAATCATGGCATCTAGGAAGTTAAGACCTTATTTTCAATGTCATCCCATTGTTGTAGTGACTGCATACCCCTTACGTAATATATTGCATAAACATGAATTGTCAGGGAGGTTAGCTAAATGGGCCATAGAGCTAAGTGAATATGAAATCACGTACTTACCTAGAACAACAATAAAATCACAGATATTAGCTGATTTCGTCGCTGACTTTAGCCAAGGGATGCAATTAGAAGCAGAAAAAGAAGTACAAGTACTAAATGGGGCTAATCCAGGAACATGGACCTTATTTACTGATGGCTCATCTAATGTAAAAGGTGCAGGATTAGGAATTGTTTTAGTACCACCTACAGGTGAAACTATTAGGCAAGCCATTAAATGTCATTCCGTAACTAACAATGCAGCGGAGTATGAAGCTGTGATTGCAGGTTTAGAATTGGCACGAGAACTTGGTATAAATCAAGTAGTGATCAAAAGTGACTCGCAGCTCGTGGTTAATCAAATGCTGGGGACTTACACAGCTAGGGAAGCAAGGATGCAACGGTACTTGGAAAAGGTACGGGAACTGATAAGGCAATTCCAAACTTGGAAGGTCATACAGATATCGAGGGATGAAAATGTTGAAGCAGATGCCTTAGCTAATCTCGCATCCGCAGCTGATGTAGCAAAAGATGCAAATGCTGCAATTATACATTTATTTCACTCAGTTCTCGATCCAGATAAGAATGAGGTAAATTTTAATAATTTAACTTGGGATTGGAGAAACGAAATTGTTGCTTTTTTACAGTATGGTGCCGTCCCTAATGACAAAAAGCAAGCGCATGCACTTCGCAAAAAGGCTGCTCGTTACTGTTTAAAACAAGGGAATCTTTATCGTAAGTTGTTCGGTGGTCCATTAGTAAGATGCCTCGGACCTTCTCAAACGGAGTATGTAATGAGGGAAATACATGAGGGGCATTGCGGGAATCACGCAGGAGGAAGATCACTGGTTAGAACTTTGATTAGAGCAGGATATTACTGGCCTAAAATGGAGGAAGAAGCGGAAAGTTTTGTAGCTAAGTGTGATAAATGTCAAAGGTACGGTAACAACATGCATAGACCTGCGGAGTTTTTACATCCGATCATATCACCATGGCCATTCATGAAGTGGGAAATGGATATCGTGGGTCCATTACCACAAGCAAAAGGACAGGTAAAATTTTTGCTCGTGCTTACTGATTACTTCACTAAATGGGTAGAGGCAGGAGCATTTAAACAAGTGCGAGAACAGGAGGTCAGAGACTTCATTTGGCGTAATATCATCTGCCGATTTGGTGTACCAAAGGAGATTGTATGTGACAATGGCCCTCAATTTATCGGAGCTCAAGTCACTGAGTTTTTTGAGAGCTGGCAAATTAAAAGAATCACATCTACACCTTATCACCCAGTAGGTAATGGGCAAGCAGAATCAACGAACAAAGTCATAATCAACAATTTGAAGAAACGTTTAGAGGAATCAAAGGGTAATTGGCCTGAAGTGTTACCCGGAGTTTTATGAGCATATCGCACGACAACAAAGACGAGCACAGGTGAAACTCCTTTCTCTTTAGTTTATGGAGCTGAAGCATTAATCCCAGTTGAAATAGGAGAACCGAGTACAAGATTCTCACAAGCAACACAAAAGTCTAATGATGAAGAGATGCGGGTCAATTTGGATCTATTGGAAGGCAAGAGAGAAGCCGCATTAATAAGAATGGCAGCACAAAAACAAGTGATCGAACGATATTACAACAGGAAAGCACGACTGCGATACTTCAAAACTGGGGACTTCGTGCTTAAAAAGGTTTTTCAATCTACAAAGGCAGCCAACGCGGGTAAACTAAGTCCAACCTGGGAAGGACCCTACAGAGTTCGAGATATTGCAGGAAAAGGAGCATACGAGTTAGAAACAATGGACGGGAAGGTGCTTCCTTCACATTGGAATGCAGTTCATTTGAAGAGATACTACTTCTAAGGCAAAACCCACGGTCAGGTATCACCATGTTGAATTATATTTTTTTGAATTGTTAAAATTTTACTAACGATTTTAGATGATAGGCAAAACGCTAACCCGTACTAAATGATGAGTCACGACCTGTAAGGCGAAATGGAATAAACTAAAATTCCTGGCCCAGGGTTACAATTACTCTGATAGAAATTTAAACGGGTTAAAGCAGTCTTCATCTATAATCGTACCTCCGAGTCCCGTATGTATTTCCTTTTCAGGAAAAGGACCGAATGAGGGAAGCTATCAAGTGCTCGAGGCTTCATACTTCAACACTCAAAAACTTGGGGGACTACATAATATACACAAGTATATATAAAGAGGGCAGAGAAGATTGAAGAACAATCAAGCCTGGGAAAAAGTCAAGTGCAGAGTAATAAAAGTCAAATGAAGTCATGAGCCCAGGCTAAAGAAATTCTTACTGTAATTAGGGTAAAAGCTGTGTACTAAAGCAGGTTGTAAATAAAAACCTTGCATTTATTGTTCTAAAGCAGGTTGTAAAGAAAAACCTTGCATTTATTGTTCTAAAACGGGTTATAAAGAAAAACCTCGTGTTTATTATTTTTT
>NW_017670721.1:0-8849 GCF_001879085.1 Nicotiana attenuata | reverse complement strand
GCACCTTTGGTTATTTGCCAAATAGTCTAAATTTTAGGAGCTTTACTGCACTATGAAGTAGTAACTTGGTGGGTCAAGGTGAGACAAAAAGTGTAAAACAACAATAACAAATCCTGTGTAATCCCACAACTCCACAAGTGGTGAGACAAAAAGTGTAAGGTACAAATAAATACTCGTTTAAGGCTGTTGCTTCAGCTTCAGTAGGTTAAGCTCTGAAATCTTTATGTATGCTTAGATGAAATGGCTTAATAAGAAAGCTAAACCACAGAAAGATAAATACTCTATTGTGACAGTGGATCAAATGCTGAAGAGGGAATTGAGAGTCGAAAACAATGGGGCCAGGCACCATCTAAATTTTGATGGAAGAAGGAGAATAATATAATTGTTTAATTCAATTATTTTAGTTAGCGCGTTGCTCCAAATGGATATTAATGTGTTTGAGAAAAACTTATCGTCTTGGCTGATGTTGTTATGACTATTTAGAACTCATTGGATTCAAGACCATTTCCTTGACTGCAAAAAAGCTCTATTCATATAGGTCAACTTTTGATAAACTGAGGCTAAACTGTTCAAGACTATGATTAACTTTAAATTTTATGTTCTGCTGCAGTGACTGTATATGTGTTTGACTGTACAAAATGTTCGACTGCGGTTCCAAGTCCCAATATCTGGGGGGACAGCGGGAGAAGTTTGTAAGGACTGAAATTTAATTCTCCTGAAGGTTGTTAATTTGCTTTTCCTTTCACTTTATTTTCCTTTATCTCATCTTCTGAAGTTAAGTATCTTTTCGTTTACTTGATTATCTTTTACCAGCTATAATATTGCTTCATAATCTGTGTATAGGTTCGGTATTCTTATATGTGAGTAATTGACTACAGAACAGTCTAGTTTTTCTGGTTTAGCAAGAAATACCCAAAAACCAGATGAGATTATGATTTGTAGCAGAGATTATTGACAAAGAAAACTCATAACAACACTCAAAATCAAGTCAAATTCTAACTTTCCCCTGTAAAATTTAGTGGCTTGATGAATTTCCTTGAAAAGTTTGATCTGATGAGTACATAAGTAACCTATTACTATAGTTTTTGTTGATTAATTGAGAGAGTGTTGCCTATTGCGATATAGTTGAAAGCCCCTTAAGATTATGTTTGAATTAGTATGATGTAGTCATTCTACTTAAATATTTTTTTCTTATTTGTCTTGAACAATACAAATTTTATTTGTTCCTATTCAAGTCTTTACCATACAATGATACAATCTTCAAAGCACCATTTTCCTTCTTGCATTGTGAATGACTTACCACTACTGTAAATTTGGTTCGAAACAAACTGTAATCCTTCTTCAAGCTACCATGGTGTGCTTCAAGATCAGAAAATTTTATATACATACCTTTAGATTGCAGGTTTTAGAAAGGATCCAATTGCCAAAGTTCTTTGAATGAGCGTTAATTCTGCAGTGACTGATGCTTTCCCGCTAATGAGGCAGTCCCTTGACTCTTCGTTTCACCTTTCAGAATACTTGACGAATGAGGCATTGAATGTTCTCCAAACTATAACCACATCATCAGGTCTTATTGTCATATCCTCATCCTCCTCAGAGTCATTGTCCTGAAAGAAGAAGTCCAGCAGTGAGCCAAAAAAGAAGGAACGGGGAAAAAGAAAGTACAAAGAACACAGAAGAGTTGTGTTTTTTCACATTAAATTAATTGAATATAGTCTGCACATGCTATATATACTTTTCTTTTACTTAAATGATGACTACCGAGTCAACTATCTACAATCTTTAGAACCCAAAGGCAAGTAAAAATCAACAAAGAAAAGAAGAACTTTAATCTATGAGATAGTGATACACTTTAGCAATTGAATGCCACTACTAACGTCACAAATTTTTTTGGAAACTAAATTTCAGGATTGTGGAAAATTAGTGCATAAACACAACAGAGAAGGAGGACATTAAAAATAAGTGAAATTATTGAACGAATATGTTACTCTTGCATCTTGTAAGATCAATTGTATGAAATATGATATTTTCGGCTTGAAGCGATCCGGAATTTCCCATAACTTTCAAATTCCATTGCCTCGAGTTGCTTGAAATTGTCGGATTTCATGAACTGATGTAGCCATCTTTGCAAATTTAAAATAAGAGAAACCACATACTATTGTTGAATCAACTTGGGGAATACTATTGCTAACAGAGAATAGGGAATAGAAAGGGTAAGAAGAAACTACATAAAGCGTTATTTGCCATAGATTTAAAGCAGTTATGGTTGCGTAGATAAAAAGCAGTTACGGAGTTAGGTTTCTGATTGTTGATGAAGCCCACGTTTGGGATCGTAGGGTTTTTTTTTCTTCTTTTTCCCCCGTTTTATTGGACAAATTTGAAAATCTAACTATTTAGGTATATATTAATAACTTAAGAAAAGGCCTAATCCCAACGTGAAGATAAAAAGAAGGCCTAATCCCAACGTGAAGATAAAAAGAAGGCCTAATCCCAACCCGACATGAGAGGAATTAATTATTATTTTTATTACCTAGATTTGATAAATAAATTCCAAAATACCAAACAAATATACGTAGGGGAATTATGATTTTTTTGGTTTGTTTTAACTGGCAGATTTTTGAAATAATTTAAACTCCAACAAAGTTGGAAAATTGTCCTAAATTTAGACACTTGTCAATTTAATATTATACCACTTGTCATCATAACATTTCTTTGCCTCTCCTTTTATATATTAATAGATAGATAGATATAGATTTGTCCTAAAATAAACACATGGCATTTTATATGTGAAACACTTGGCAAATTTGTAGGGCTGACTTCTTTCCTTTTAAGTAAATATAGATTACAAATATAAAGCGGGTACTCACTTGCTTATCTATACCATATTAAAAGCACGAAGGCCCTTAGCGAAATGTCGTTCGCCTTTTTTACCCTTCGTAAGTGTATTTTATTTTGGATAAAATTATAATTATAAACTCTAAATTTTCCCTATGGAATAAACTAAAAATTGCTGTTTACTTCCGTTTTTAGTTGCATTACGGCTTTTTATTATTATTTAGGTTTAAGTTTTCACTTTTAGTTTAGTAATTTCTTNTAATTATAAACTCTAAATTTTCCCTATGGAATAAAACTAAAAAATGTTGTTTACTTCCGTTTTTGTTACATACGGATTTTTTTTATCATTTAGGTTTAAGTTTCACTTTTAGTTTAGAATTCTTTTACCAATAAATCTTTATTTAGTTATGTCTTTTCTTTGTTTAGGTTTAGGATTTAGGGCCCGTTTGGATTAGCTGATTTGAAATAGCTGATAAGCATTAGGTGCTGAAAAGCACTTTTAAGTGCTGAAACTGATCTAATAAATAAGCAGTTACGTGTTTGGGTACAGTGCTTAAATTGATAATAAGTTGCTGCAGTATTAGATAAAAAAGTGCTGATAAGCTCTTTTTCTGTTAAAATGACTTAAATAACCTTAGAATTGTTTACACTTATAAGGGCGTAATTTCTTCAAAATTTTGGATTCTAGATCGATTCAAATACAAAATATTCTATTTGTCATTTTATTTTAAATACAAATGTGCTTAGATAAGATAATTTTTATGATAATATAATTTATTTTACGATAAACATATAATCATAAGTTATAATAATTAATAAATTGACAAAAGTTTCTCAGTAAAAAATAAATCTAAATAGGACAAATTATTTGAAGAGAAACATGTCCTCATTTATTACATACAGTTCAAAGATATAAATATTAATACACAATCACATATATATAAATATGCAAAGAAATTATCTTAAATAGTCAATGAGAATTGCAGACTTGAAGAGGTAGGGGGAGGGGAGGGGGGGTTTAGGTTGAATACTTGAGGCAGTGAGTATCGATGTAAGAGTTTTGTTCTAAAAAGGAATATTTTAAGGATAAAATAGTAAAAATCTTGGTCAAACTTAAAGTGCTTATAAGCTAAAAAATCATAAGTTGGGGGTGACCAGCTTATGGCTTTTGGCTTATTTTTGACTTATAAGCACTTGGCTTATAAGCACTTTTAACTTTACCAAACGCGTAGATAAGCCGAAAAGTGCTTATAAGCTAGTTTGACCAGCTTATAAGCTTAGCCAAACACCCTCTTACTTTAGATTTGGGATCTTTTGTCAAAATTTTCTTATGCTACATCTTTTATAACAACTTAATTTTTGTTTTAATTATTGTATGTAGCTTTATTTCGGTAACAATTTTTATTTTCTTTTAATTATTGTAGGTTTCCTACAATTGATCATTGGAATAAGCAAAATTCGAATATCAGTTTGAATATACGACAGTAACAACGTCTCTAGAGGCAAAAATTATTTATATTTGAGGTAAACCTTTTAATTTTTAATGTATTTTGGAAGTTAAGTAGTAGTTATGCTTCATGTATTCTTGGATGACAATACAAATTGAAAAGTTGTTAGGTTTGTATTTTTTGTTTATAATTTTTTATATATGATTATCAGTTTAATGGCATATTTATAGATTTTGTACAAGTTGTTTAGACTTTAGATCATTGCATTCCGTAACAAAAAAATAGTTAGACATTCTAACTCATGATATCAATTCAAGATCTTATTAATTCAAGATTATTTAAACTTATGTTTTACAATTAAAACTAGGGGTGTCAATGGTTAGATTCGGCCGGTTATTTCATAAAATTTGTACCATACCAATTTTTCGGTTATCCTATTATGTATAACCAAAATTAGACTTTTCGAAACTGTCCCGATCATGTCGGTTTCTCTTCGGTATCGGTACGGTTCGGTAACTTTTTGGTATCTTTTAAATATCATATAAAATTCACCAGTAGAAGTAAAATGCAATAACATATGTTCTTTTATATGACTTAGCAAAACTCACATTTTAGCTATTTAAAGGATGATGAGTTAAAAAAAAATGAAAGACGCTAGAGTATAGATCCATCAACTATTCTACAACAACGTAAAAGAAATCAAGCAAAGGCAAAATATAAATCACACGAGTAGAAAGATATTAACCAAGATGGGACTCAAATAAAATCAATAGAACATTAAATATTCAAAAAGATAAATCTAAGTTATATGAAAGGAAACATATTCAATACATTGTAGTTTGCTACTCATAATTGCTAGAATACTTTGTGTCTTGCTAATAAAGATACTTGAAATAACTTAGTTTAAGTAGAAGTAGCATAATATGTTTTAGGAATTAGTATTTTGAGTTTAATTACTTGTTGGCTTGTAATAGTTTTCATAATTCCAAGGCCCAAAGAAAAATTTAATGCATTATTATTTTTAAACTTACTAGATAAATATATTTTCACATGTAAAATTTATTCGGTACGGTTCGGTATTTTTCGGTTTATTTTTATAAAATAAAAAACCTACCCTTATTAGCGGCACGATTATAGATTTATATAAGAACCTACGGTTTCTTAAAAAGAAACCTAAAAGTCGGTTCGGTGCGGTACGGTTCGGTCGGTTTAGTCGGTTTTCGAATATCCATTAACACCCCTAATTAAAACTGCTAATTGTTGTGCCAGCTCAAGTTGCTCATATTTTCTAAGATTTTATTTTATTAACTCTTTTGATTGATTTTATTATAAATATTACATGATCTAAGAATTGTGTCACTTATAAAGAATAAACATTAAATGTAACGACCCGACCGGTCGTTTTGAGTCCTAGCGCGTCATTCAGCGGTTTGAGGCCATGAGCAGCTTCATTTCAGGCATTATGACTTGCACGAGCGGTCGGAATTGAGTTTCGGGAAATCCGGAGTCGATTTGGGAAGAGAATTCCTATTTCAAGAGCCTAAAGTTGAAAGAATGAACTAGGATGGGAATTTTGAGCAAATGACCTCGGAATCGAGATCCGAAGGTTCCAGCAGGTTCGTATGATGATTTCGGACTTGGGCGTATGCCCGGTTTGGGTTTTGGATAACCCGGGAGTGTTTTGGCGCCTATTGTGGAAGTTAGCATTTTAGAAGAAATTTCATAAGTTTGGCTTGATGCATTTCAGTGTTATCGACGTCCGTTTGGGATTCCGAGACTGTGAATAGCTCCGTATGGTGAATCTGGAGTTGGGAGCGCAATCGGAAGTGAATTCGGAGGTCCGTAGGTCATTTTGAAACCATTTGGCTAAAGATAGAAATTTGAAGGTTTTTGAGAAGTTTGACCGGAAGTGGACTTTTTGATATCGGGGTCGGAATCCGATTCCAGAAGTTGAAGTAGGTCCGTAATGTCAAATATGACTTGTGTGCAAAAATTGAGGTCAATCGGACATGATTTGATAGGTTTAAACATCGGAAGTAGAAGTTGGAAAGTTCAAAGTTCATAAAGCTTGAATCGAGGTGTAATGCATGGTTTTAGCGTTGTTTGATATGATTTGGGGCCTCGAGCAGGTCCATAATGTGTTTTGGGATTGGTTAGTAGTTTTGGTTGGGGTCCCTGGGGCCTCGGGTTGATTCCGGGTGGCTAACGGATCGAAAATTGGAATTTGGGAAGGCTTGAGGTTGCTGCTTCTGTCATAACCGCATATGCGGTTCTTGGACCGCAGATGCGGTCGAAATCTCGCAGAAGTGGAAGGGGTCAGGCCCAAGGAAACCGTAGAAGCGGCCCCCAGACCGCAGAAGCGGTCAGCTCCCTCTTGTCCAAGCCGCAGAAGCGGTCAAAAATCGCAGAAGCGGAAAATGCACCGCAGACGCGGAATACCTAGAGGCAGCAAGGTTGTTTTAAATCGTGAATTGAGTCCATTTCTCTCATTTTGTTCATGGCTTGGGGCGATTTTAGGAGCTTCAAGGGAGGATTTTCGTCATCAATGTTAAGGTAAGTCATCCCCACCTATTATGAGTTAAATACATAGATTATGTATGGATTTGGGCATGAAAATTAGTATAAAAATTGAGGTTTTGGTGGAAAACCTAGAAAATTATATTCTTGGAATATAGCCACGATTTTGGTATGGAATTTAGAGAAAATTATATATTTGAGTTCCTAAGGTCATGGGTAACCTTTATCTTCGAGAAATTTCGGAATCCAGGCACGTGGGCCCGAGGGCATTTTGGTCATTTCACTAAGCGGAGTTGGGAATTTGTATAATTTGCACTGATAACAAGTATTTGAGCATGTTCTCATTAGTTTGTCGTTAATTGGCTAGTTTTGGTGCATTGTGCGTCGGTTCAAGCCTTCGGAAGAATGTAGAATGCCGGTTATGAGTCTTCGGAGCGAGGTGAGTCTCCTTTCTAACCTTGTAAGAGAGAATTGTCCCCATAGGTGAAATAATTGATTATGTGCTCCTATTTGCGGGGGCTACGTACGTACGAGGTGACGAGAGTCCGTGCGTAGCTACTATTATGCTATTGTCCGGGTAGTTAGGGCCCAAAAGCATGTTATACTTGGATTATTTATGAACCCATTGATAGCTTGAATTGCTTGAAATCACCTTGGATTAGTAAATGAATTTAAAAGGAGATTAAACATCATTTTTCCTGAATTGTTAAAAAGAGAAATTGTTTTATTCGGGTTAATATTCCGATAAGTTCTTAATTGACTGATTGAGCATGTATCTCTATGTGTACCTGCGTCGCACGCATGATTCGCGAGCAGGGTATGTGTTTATTTATGGAACGGGCCGAATGCCTCGGCATATTAAATAGATGCATCTATGGTTCGTGCCGTTCGACCCTCGGCAGTGCACAGTTTACATTTCTGTTGGAGCGGGCTGTCGACCTCGGCATGATTTGCGCATGATATGTATATTGTTTCCCGAGAATTTTAAATGTTGATATTGCCTTTCATGGCTTGATATAAATTGATAAGATAATAAAGAGTAAACCTTGAAAATCCTTGATTATTTGTTGAAGGTGTTTACCTGTTTTCTGGCTTCGCGAATTTGAACTACCATATAAAACCATGATTTTCCTCGCATTTCTAGAATATTGTTAATTGACCTCTAGTGAGTGTCGAGGTTGGCCATCTCGTCTCTACTTCTTCGAGATTAGGCGGGATACTCATTGAGTACACGTTGATTACGTACTCATACTACACTTCTGTGCATTTTTGTTGCACAGGTATATATACCTCTAGCAGCTTACTGGGCGTAGCAGCGCGAATGATCTTTGGGACTAGGTGAGCTGCATTGTTCGAGGCGACCCGCAGCTAGTGTAGTTCCTTTCAGCATTTTGTATTTTATTCCCTGTCCACTGTATTTCGGACAGATGTGGTATTTTATTTTCCTTATCAGTAGTTGCTCATGCACTTGTGACACCGGGTTCTGGGACGGTTTCGAAAGATTTGTACTAATTATTATTATTTAAATTTGAATTCAAGTAGTGATCTTTTATTTATGAAAAATGGAAGGAAAAACCTTAGAATATTCAAAAGTATTAAGAGAGGTTTTAATTGATAATTTAGTTGGCTTGCCTGACAGAGGTGTCCGGTGCCACCACGACCCTTAGTGGATTTTGGGTCGTGACAACATGGTATCAGAGCACTAGGTTCCCGTCGGTCTCACGAGTCATGAGCAAGTCTAGTACAGTCTCGCGGATCGGTATGGAGACATCTGTACTTATCCTCGGGAGGCTGCAGGACTGTTAGGAGTACTTCCCTTCTTGATTCCTTATCGTGCGATTTGACTTCATGTGAGGTTTATGCCTTTGTTTCTTCTTACTCAATCTTATGCGACGCGAAGCGCTTGATGTAAATCGAAAATTAAAGGATTGTAATGGCACTACAAATGTGGTGCGGGAGGATTCTTCTGGTATAGTTGATTGGACTATTATAGTCGCCTTATGGAAGGATATCCTAGTGTTCAGCTCAGTAACAGAACTTCCAAGAGCC
>NW_017670720.1:480705-481286 GCF_001879085.1 Nicotiana attenuata | reverse complement strand
CATTCCCCCGGAGGATTCAAATAATCGGCATTAAGCCCAAAACATGGCAATAAGCCCAAATCATGATGATAAACAAAACAGTTCAGTCAAATACGCGGTAAAATATCAAACGGGACGGACCAAGTCGCAATCCCCAACGGTGCTCTACCCCACGCTCTCTATCCGGCGTGCAAGTCACCTCAATACAGCACTACGATGTGCAAATCCGAGGTTTCAAACCCTCGGGATATCATTTACAATCATTACTCACCTCGAACCGGTGAAATCTCTAGCTCGCGACGCCTTTCGACCCCTAAAATCGGCCTCCACGCGCGTCGAATCTATACCAAAATCAGAGCGAATACATCACAACAGGCTAAGAGAACATAACCCAATACGAAAAGAATTAGAAAAACATACGAAAATCACGTAAATTTGACCAAAACCCGACGCCCCACGGCCCTACTTCTACGAAACTCAAGTAAATTTATACATCAATACATTCCTTATCTCCTCACGAGTTCATACACTAACCAACGACCTCTACAAACTACCTAAGTTACAAAGTCGGCCCATACCAAACCCCCCAAAGTTTAAAATTT
>NW_017670720.1:475610-479406 GCF_001879085.1 Nicotiana attenuata | reverse complement strand
GACCGTGCTAGAACCACGGAACTCGGGAGTGCCTAACCCCTTCTCCCGGGTTAACAGAATTCCTTACCCGGATTTCTGGTTCACGGCTGTAATACAGAGTCAAACCCTTTCCTCGATTCGGGATTCAAACCGGTGACTTGGGACACCATAAATCTCCCAAGTGGCGACTCTGAATCTCTTAATAAACGAATCCCGTTTCGATTGTCCTTTAATTGGAAAAACTCCTTTTATTATGCCGTTCACGGGGTGTTGTAAGCGAAAAAGGAGGTGTGACACCACCAAGCACCCAAATATCACCAGTCGACCCAACAAGAAAGTACCGCCATACTACAGGGGTAACATCAGTTTAATCACATTACCCTTTTCCGAGACAAATACTCTCGTCAAATCACTTCCAATTAGCAGTACCATTTCCTTGATTATCTGAGGCTACCCATTGCTTAAGAGTTTTATGAACTACCTTTCAGAACTGAACTGTAACTCATCTAGCCAAGAATTTCCACTGATCCCATTTGGAAGAAAATCATTACACATCCCATGCTTCACATGCCCATAGAAAATATATACATCTCTAAACCACGGTAAAACCCAACAAGAACTCTCTCCCAATTCCATTTGCACAAGCTAAACTGCCAGGACTGAATCCTTCTATCCAAACCAAGCTAAGCAAGTTGTCAGAACTCAAGAGCTTTGCTGCAAAATACCTGTAAGAGCTCATTACCTCGAACACATACAAAGAAATTAATCATATCCTTACCATACCGATTCGGTCTGCTGCCAAGCTATTCCATCTATCTAATTTCCCTTCTGATTCATCATCAACTTGATATTCCCTCTTGCTGTAGCACCAAAATGCCTCAACCCAGGCTTACCACACGAGACCCAAGCATAAGACCACACTGTCTAATACCCATAAGCCACTGAATACTCTCTCAAATATTCCCAGAAACACCACATTCCAAAATACTTTACTCCAAAGAACTTCCTGTGAATCTAAATCTGTTACCTTTACTTTCCAGATACTGATACATAGAATCCCATAATTAACATATAAATACAAAAAGTCTTGACCTTTTCCAATGAAAACACAGTCTCTAACCACATACACAACCTTAAGATACCTGATTTTTCCTTGTATAATCTTGAACACATTAGAACCATTCTCGAAAGTCATTCACTCTTATTCAAACTGCAAATTACCTGGCCTAACAAACAGAACCACTCGTGCCTAATTGGCACTCCGATACCGCAAAATGAGATCCTCATCCCAATACAACCAAGCAACTTCCTGCTCTATGCACCGAGCATTCTTTACCAACAACAACTCTAGACACTCCGTGATTCTCATACCCTATAGAACATAATATAACCTTTGTCAAAATTTTGCTTCACTCATGCCATCCTCGGCTCAATTTCCGCAACCAGAACTGATTCGCCAGCATGCCTCAAACCGGAACCAACATAGCATATAACCGTACAATTAGCTAATCAATAGCAAACTCCCCAACTTGGCTCGAAGCCATAGATCAAAACACTCCCAAAAACTCATAAAGCACATACTCCATTGCTTCCTTAATACCATAGTGAAACTAAACTCAATCCTTCATAAGCTTGTGAAAACACAAATCATCTAGAGATCTTCTGCAAATCTCGCATTCACTCACACAACAGTTAAGCCCATTTTCTTAAGCAATCCGAAATCTCAAATTTCAACACGTACCCTTCAATTACACATAGGACCTTCTAACACATACATAAGGATCATACTACTTCAGAACACTCCGCAGGAGATAACCCACCTGCTTCGCCTCGATTTAACATTTCTGCATACCTTCCATCATCATACACATTACACGGCCACTTAGTGTTCCTGAGTCTGGACTCCTACCGCCATATGAAATGCACTTCAGTCCCCAACCAGGGGACACGAAACGATTCTTCACGTGCCCATAACTCGGGCTACACATCAAATCACAATAGGAAACAAACACTTAACAGTTCATCTATTATCCAGCAGACTTCTTCGTCAATACATAGTTACATAGATACATCTTGCAGTGCTAACATACTCATCACATGGCTATCCAACTGTCACTTCCACTAATAGGGACAATACCGAACATATAAGTTCAAAACACTTACTCACACGATCAATCGCGTGGAAGGAATTTCAAGAGTTTCTTTTCAAGCTGAATCAAGGACGCACGATAAGAATTCAAAGGTGAAGTTTTTCCTAAAGGTTCTGCAGCCTCTCGAGGATAAATACAGACGTCTCTGTACCGATTCGCGAGACTCTACTAAACCTGCTCATGACTCGTGAGACCTAGTAACCTAGGCTCTGATTCCAACTTGTCACGACCCAAACCTCGCTCCGGTCGTGATGGCACCTCTCGTGAGGACAAGGCCAGCCAACCAACCCTTTCTCCTTTTTTAGAATAATTAAAAGTAAATACTAAAATTTAATAAGATTATATAACCACAATTTAAATAGATATGTTCTCACTTAAGTGCGAGAACAACCCAAACACAGCCCCAAACTGGGGTGTCAGAAGTCACGAGCATCTAGAAGGATTTTAATACAACTACAAGACCTGTAATATATAGAATAGAATTTAGAATCAAAAGGAAGAAATCCGGTACCGCGAACGCTGGCGGTCACTTGGCTCAGCTACGATAACAAAATCTCTAATCAGCTCAAACCCGCTACCGGTGATCAAATACCTGCATCTGCACACGAGGTGCAGGGAGTAAAGTGAGTACTCCAACTTAGTGAGTAATAAAAGTAAATAACAACTAAGCAGTAAGAAATCACGTATAACAGATTATTATGCTGTATAGAAGTAGAGAAAAACCCTTTTTGAGTAAAACAGTGAAACTGTGAAATCTTTAGAAACATCTTAGCTCAGTTTAAAACCTCCTTTAAAAATGACTTTTGCAACAGTTATGAAAATGAATGCAAAACAAATAGTGTAGATAAGCACCCAATTCCGCCCCTCGGGCCCAACACTTAGTGATCAGATAATACCAGAACAGCAGATAAAGATTTCAAGAAATAGCACCAGCAACAGATAATGGCAGACAAATGAGATAAAGTAAACACATAAAATAGTACAAATACCGCTGCGGCGTGCAGCCCGATCCATGTTGCAGCGTGCAGCCCGTTCCATTTATCATCGACGGCACTCACTGGGGTATGTACAGACTCCGGAGGGGCTCCTACAGCCCAAGCGCAATGTCAAGCCATCTCGTGGCATATAAAACAAGGCCTGAAAGCCTTCTCACATCACACTCGAGGCTTGAAAGCCTCCTCACATAACACTCGAGGCCTGAAAGCCTCCTCACAATACACTCAAAGCCTGAAAGGCTCCTCATAATACACTCGAGGCCTGAAAGCCTCCTCACATTACGCTCAAGGCCTGAAAGCCTCACTCAGTCCAGAAAACCTCATAAGCCCCTCGGGCATCAATAAAATAGTAGTGCTCAGCACAAACAACAGTGAAAATATCAATTTAAGTCTCAAAATTCAATTAAAGTAGCTGAGTTTGTAAAACAGTATAATCAAAAGGACTGAGTTCAAAGAACGTATCAAAATAGTGAGGTAACAGTGATAACATTCCCCGGAGGATTCAAATAATCGGCATTAAGCCCAAAACATGGCAATAAGCCCAAATCATGATGATAAACAAAACAGTTCAGTCAAATACGCGGTAAAATATCAAACGGGAAGGACCAAGTCGCAATCCCCAACGGTGCTCTACCCCACGCTCTCTATCCGGCGTGCAAGTCACCTCAATAC
>NW_017670720.1:461581-471119 GCF_001879085.1 Nicotiana attenuata | reverse complement strand
CCTCTACTTTCAATGAACCTTAAGGTCCATCCTTGACCAACTTGAAATCCTATCTAGATTAATATGACTTAGACAAAAGTGCACAGGTAAGTTTTACTCAATTTTGAAGAACATATTCTCTTATGAGGTAGTCTATTATTGTTCTATTCAGGAGAGACATTAATATACAATAACAAGGTCATGCATTCATGCACCACAATAGATAAAATGTTTATCAAGCTCAATAACTCCAGAGTTATTCGAAAAATAAAACAAATATCCATTTCTTATTTTGCCCAGAAACCGAAATTAAATTCCTTCTAACAAAAAGTACATATATTGCATCCTTTAAATTAATGTCTTATCACTAAAAGAAAATTTTAACAAATAATACGACAAATTACATAAAGTCATTGTAGAGTTGAGATAAAAACATTAAATAGATCATAATAAGTCAAAACACTAAATACTAAAATTCAGACTGCATTCAATATTTATATACATACATGCATCTCGAATAATAAATTTCGATGGGAAAAGAATCATTCATGCAAAGTATATTTATATAATGCAAGAATTATACTGTCACGACCCTAGTTCACCAACCGTGAACATGTCATGACGGCACTTGGTCCCCAAGACCAGGTAAGCCTATTATTGCGGAAACATAATAATCGCGGAAAAATAGAGAAAATCAAATTAAATATCTAAAGGAAACTGTACCGAATGCCGCTCGGCATGTACAACTCGATAACACAAATCTAAGACAATTCCTAAAACCCGAAAACTCACGGGCAACACAGGCTACAGAAGTATATAGTATGGCTCCAAAACTCCAGAATATCTAACAACCGAAAGAGAGAAAACTAAGTACTAAAGATAGAGTAGGAGAGGGACTCGTCGGTCTGCGGACGCAGCAGATCTACCTCGAAGTCTCCGAAATCCTCCTGCCTCACTGATAGTGCGCCTGAGTAGAGGTACCTGGATGATCTGCACATGAAAAACATGCGCAGGAAGGGCATGAGTACACCACAGCGGTACTCAGTAAGTGCCAAGCCTAACCTCGGTTGGGTAGTGACGAGGAAGGTCAGGGCCCTACTGAGGCAAATATATAACAATAGCAATAATTAACAGTGTGGAAATCTGACAGAAATAATAAATACAACAGTGTAATAAGGCAAGTCAACGAGGTAATACTAACTACAAAGATAGAGTAAAACACAGAGTAAACACAGCTCAATATCAAGATAGCAATGAGGGTCTCCCAGGATACAGTCCTGTAGCCCTTTCCTTTACTGTCCAGTGGATCTCCCGGGATACCGTCCCGTAGTCCAACTCACGTACCAATACCAGAGGATCTCCCGGGATACCGTCCCGTAGTCCAATCATCAATGTGCAGGGGGATCTACCAGGATACCGTCCCGTAGTCCCAAAGTAAAAGTGCAGGGGGATCTCCTAGGAATCGAACCCGTAGTCCCAAAGTAAACAAACAAGGGAGAGCTACCAGAATCCCACATCCGTAGTCCCAATGTAAATGCGCAATCACAGCCAGAAAAAAACAAGGAATAAGTATGAAAGACAAACACAGATAGAACTAGCCTAGCATGCTTCACGTAGTACAGTCAAAATAATTTAAGCAAGTAGGCAGTCAAATCAGCTAAACATGCTTTTCCTAATCTAGCATAAGTCATAACTCCAAGTAGAACAAAGCAAATAAGGATAAGAACTGAGTTTCCATAGCTTAAGTAAAAAAAACGGGATTTCATCAATCGGCTCAAGTACGCGCTCGTCACCTCACGCACAAGGCACTCAAATATCAAGTAAAATCCTAAGGGGAAAGGTTCCCCGCACAAGGTTAGACAAGCCACTTACCTCGAACCAGCTCAATATCACTAGAAACCGCGCCTTTGCCACGAGTATCCAACTCCAAATGGCCCAAATCTATTCAATTCAATTACACATCGTACATAATATTGCAAACAACTGATTCCACTATTAAACTTAAAGCTAGGGCGCGAAAATAGGTAAAATGACCAAAATGCCCCCCCAGCCAACATCTCGGAATCGAATAATTTTCACGTTTTCAGAACCCTCGTACTCTCACGAGTCTAACCATATAAAAATCTCCCAAATCGGAGGTCAAATGCCCCCTCAAAACCCAATAGTTTGGTCTATGAACTTTCACCCAATTTTCATTCAAAATCCGAAATTTAAAGATGAAATCGTGATTAGATTAGTGGGTATTAAGCATAAAAGAGTAGAGAATCGTTACCCAATTGTTGCTCTTGAAAACCCCTCGAAATTTCTCCCAAATCCGAGCTCTCTAGCTTGAGTTTTGTTAAAAATGGCTAAAACCCTCGTTTGAAATGTTTATAACTGTTCAGGAGTTTAAAGCATCGCGAACGCGGAGGGTTACTCGTGTTCGCGAAGAAGAAATTATTAGCTGGCCAAAAATGCCCTTCGCTATCGCGAAGGGAGGAATACGAACGCGAAGGCCTGGGGTCTCAACCTATGCGAACGTGATGCAAGGGAACGCGAACGCATTGAAGGAAAAATGGAAGGGCGAGAAATTGCCCTATGCGAACGCGAAGTTGCACATGCGAACGCGATGGGGAAGGTGCTGAAGCTATGCGAACGCGGTGGCGGTCACGAACGCGTATAAGGAAATTGGCCGCATCCAGGATTACACTACGCGAACGCGGTGGAGGGGCCGCGATCGCGATGAAGGGATAGGCTACTACTACGCGAAGGCGATTCTTTCTTCGCGAACGCGAAGAAGAAATCTGGACCTGCAACTGCTGAGAGTTTTCTGCAATTTTTCAAACACTAAAATGCCCCGTTGGGCATCCGAAACACACCCGAGGCCCCGAGACCTCAACCAAACCTACGGACATATTCCATAACATCATTCAAACTTGTTCCAATCCTTAAACCACCTAACACAATGCCAGAAACACGAATTAATCAAAGATTCAAGCCTAAGAACTTCAAATTCTAACAAAACACACTTTCGATCAAAAACCTAACCAAACCTCGCCCGAATGACCTGAAATTTTGCACACACATCCCAAATGACATGACGGAGCTACTACAACTTCCGGAATTCAAATCCGACCCTCGGATCAAAAACTCACTATCGGACCGGAAACTTCAAAAATTCAAACTTCGGCATTTCAAGCCTAAATGAGCTACGAACCTCCAAAATACATTCCGAACACGCTCCCAACCCCAAAATCATCTAACGAAGCTAACCGAACCATCAGATTTCAATTCTGAGGTCGTCTTCACACTGTTCCGAATACGGACCATTTTTCAACTCTTAAGCTCTCATTTAGGGACTAAGTGTCCCAAAACACTCCGAATCATAACACCGAACGTCCCGGCAAACCAAAATAGCAGAAATGAACTTAGGGGAAGCAGTAAATGGGGGATCGGGGCGTAAATTCCAAAAACGACCGGCCGGGTCGTTACATCCTCCTACACTTAAACATTTGTTCGTCCTCGAACGAGCATAGAGAACATACCTGAAGTAGTAAAAAGATGAGGGTACTGGTTGCGCATATCCTGCTCGGTCTCCCAAATCGCCTCCTCGGCCGGCTGACCCCGCCACTGAACCTTCACTGAAGCTATGTTCTTTGACCTCAACTTTCTGATCTGCCTGTCCAAAATAGCCACTGGCTCCTCAACATAGGATAGATCCTTGTCCAACTGGACTGAACTGAAATCCAACACGTGCGACGGATCACCGTGATATCTCCGGAGCATCGAAACATGAAATACCGGATGGACTCCAGCTAGGCTGGGAGGTAAGGCAAGATCATAAGCAACCTCCCCAACTCGCCTCACGATCTCAAAAGGCCCAATAAATCTCGGACTCAGCTTCCCCTTCTTCCCAAACCTCATGACGCCCTTCATAGGCGAGACCCGAAGCAGAACCCGCTCACCTTCCATATATGCAACATCACGAACCTTCTTGTCCGCGTAACTCTTCTGTCTGGACTGGGCTGCACGGAGTCTATCCTGAATCACCTTAACCTTCTCCAATGCATCCTGGACCATCTCTGTGCCCAATAGCCTGGCCTCACCCGGCTCAAACCAACCCACCGGAGATCTACACCTCCTACCATATAAGGCCTCATACGGCGCCATCTGAATGTTGGACTGATAACTGTTGTAATAAGCAAACTCTGCTAGTGGCAGGAAATGATCCCACGACCCTCCAAACTCAATCACGCACGCACGGAGCATATCCTCCAGAATCTGAATGGTGCGCTCGGACTGTCCGTCCATCTGGGGGTGAAATGCCGTGCTCAACTCCACCCGAGTGCCTAACTCCTGTTGCACGGCTCTCCAGAACCGCGATGTAAACTAAGTACCCCTGTCTGAGATGATAGAAACTGGAATACCATGCAAACGGACGATCTCCCTGATATAAATATCCGCCAACCGCCCCGATGAATAAGTGGTACACACAGGTATGAAATGAGTAGACTTGGTCAGCCAATCCACAATAACCCAAATAGAATCAAACTTCTTCACGGTCCGTGGGAGTCCAGATACGAAGTCCATGGTGTTACGCTCCCACTTCCACTCCAGGATCTCTATCTGCTGAAGCAACCCACCCGGACGCTGGTGCTCATACTTCACCTGCTGGCAGTTGAGGCATCTAGACACGTAGTCAACTATATCTTTCTTCATCCGCCTCCACCAGTAGTGCTGCCTCAAGTCCTGATACATCTTCGCGATACCGGGATGGATGGAATACCGCGAGCTATGGGCCTCTACTAGAATCAACTCTCGAAGATCGTCGACATTGGGCACACGCCCTGCATCCTCAATACCCCATCATCCCCGATGGTAACATCTCTGGCATCACCATGCCGAACTCTGTCCTGAAGGACAAGCAAATGAAGGTCATCATATTGTCGCTCCCTGATGAGATCAAATAGGGAAGACCGAGAAACCACACAGGCTAGAACCCGATTGGGCTCTGAAAGGTCCAATCTCACGAACTGGCTGGCTAAGGCCTGAACATCCATCGCCATCGGTCTCTCTGAGGCTGGTAAATATGCCAAGCTCCCCAAACTCTCCGCCCGGCGACTCAAGGCATCGGCTACCATATTGGCCTTGCCCGGGTGATAAAGAATAGTAATATCATAATCCTTTAACAACTCTAACCATCTCCTCTGACGCATATTCAGGTCCTTCTGCTTAAGCAAGTGCTACAAACTCTGATGGTCAGTATAGATCTCACAAGGCACCCAGTACAAATAATGACGCCAAATCTTCAAGGCATGAACAATAGCAGCTAACTCAAGATCGTGGATAGGGTAGTTCTTTTCATGTACCTTCATGTACCTTCAGCTGCAACAACACCGCTCCAAGTCCAACCCGTGAGGCATCACAATAAACTGTATAGGACCCCATACCGGTAGGCAGCATCAAGATTGGGGCTGAAGTCAGAGCTGTCTTGAGCTTTTGGAAGCTCGCCTCACACTCCTCTGTCCACTGAAATGGGGCACCCTTCTGAGTCAATCTAGTCATAGGGGCCGCAATCGATGAAAACCCCTCCACAAAGCGACGGTAATAACCCGCCAAGCCGAGGAAACTGCGAATCTCTGTAGCTGAGGAGGGCCTGGGCCAACTCTGCACGGCCTCCACCTTCTTCGGATCCACTTGAATGCCCTCACTCGATACCACGTGGCCTAGGAATGCCACAGAACTCAGCCAGAACTCACATTTTGAGAACTTTGCATATAATTTCTTCTCTCTCAGAGTCTGAAGCACTATCCTCAGGTGCTGCTCATGATCTTCCCGACTTCGGGAATATACCAGAATATCATCAATAAAAACAATCACGAATGAGTCAAGATATGGCCTGAATACATTGTGCATCAAATGCATAAAAGCTTCCGGGGCATTATTCAGCCCAAAAGACATAACAAGGAACTCATAATGACCATACCGAGTCCTGAAAGCAGTCTTCGGGATATCTGGCTCCCGAATCTTCAACTGATGATAACCTGAGCGCAAATCAATCTTGGAAAACACCTGTGCGTCCTGAAGCTGGTCAAACAGATCATCAATACGAGGTAAAGGATATCGGTTCTTCACTGTAACTTTGTTCAACTGGCGATAATCAATGCACATACACATAGAACCATCCTTTTTCTTCACAAACAAGACAGGAGCACCCCATGGCGAAACACTGGGTCGAATAAAACCCTTACCCAGCAATTCCTGCAATTGATCCTTCAACTCCTTCAACTCAGGAGGAGCCATGCGATACAGAGGAATAGAAATGGGCTGAGTGCCCGACAACAGATCAATGCCAAAATTGATATCTCTATCGGGCGGCATGCCCGGAAGATCAGTTGGAAACACATCGAGAAAATCCCGTACCACTGGGACTGAATCAACAAAAGGGGTGTCAACACTGACATCTCTCACATAAGCTAAATACGCGGCACACCCCTTCTCAACCATACGTTGAGCTTTGAGGAAAGAGATAACTCTACTGGGAGTATGATCTAAAGTACCACTCCACTCAATACGTGGAACACCTGGCATAGCCAGCGTCACGGTCTTGGCGTGACAGTCAAGAATAGCATGATGGGGCGACAACCAATCCATGCCCAGAATAATATCAAAGTCAACTATACCGAGTAATAATAGGTCTGCCCTGGTCTCAAAACCATGAATAGTTACCAAACACGGCCGGTAAACGCGGTCCACAACAAGAGAATCTCCAACAAGAGTAGAAACATAAACGGGGGCACTCAAAGAATCACGAGGCACACCCAAATGCGAAGCAAAATAAGAGGACACATATGAATAAGTATAGCCTGGATCGAATAGAACCGATGCCTCTCTGTGACAAACCAGAATAATACCTGTGATGAAAGAATCAGAGGCAACCGCCTCAGTACGAATAGGAATGCAATAATATCTGGCCTGACCCCTCTCACGAGGGCGACCTCTATCTCCCCGGCCTCCGCCCCTGGCTGGTTGGGCAGGTGGGGCAGCAGCTGGAGCCGTAATCATAGCCTGAGAACTCTGAGGACCCCGCTACGGCTGAGCAGTCTGTGAAGATGCACCCCTACCAAGTCTGGGACGGTCCCTAACCATGTGACGTGTATCGCCACACTCAAAACAAGCTCTAGGAGGACGTGGTGGCTGTGACTGACTGGAGCTAGGTCTGCTGGACTGACCTCTGGAAGTACCCCGTGCAGGAGGCGCGCTAGAAATTGGAGGCGCATAATAAGGCTCCTGAGGTGTAGGCGAAGCTGGAGTACTACCGGCTGCTGGTAAAGCTGAATGTACAGGGCGTCCAGAATAACCCCTACCATAACGACCTGCTGATGGGGTACGGGCACCAGAGTAGTGACCCGACTCTCGAGACCTCTTGGCCTCCCTCTCCCCTCGCTCCCTGGCGAGCATACCCTCAATCCTCCTAGCAATGCTCACTACCTGCTGGTAAGGAATATCCATCTCCAACTCTCGAGCCATGCTGGACCGGATGGGCGGAATAAGACCCTCGATAAACCTCCGAACTCTCTCCCGAACTGTCGCAACCAAGGCCGGTGCATGCCTTGCCAACCTGGTATAACGGATGGCATACTCTAAAACTGTCATAGCACCCTGGCGCAAGTGCTCAAACTCCGCGCGCTATGAATCCCTGAGGCTCTGGGGAACAAACTCTCTCATAAACATGTCTGAGAACTGGATCCAAGTCAGTGAAGCAGCCTCGACTGGACTGTCTAACTCATAAGTACGCTACCAATCATAGGCAGCTCCCCGAAGCTGAAAGGCGGTGAAAGAAACCCCGCTAGACTCCACTATGCCCATAGTGCGAAGGATACGATGACACTCCTCCAAAAATCCCAAGGCATCATCTGATGCTAAGCCACTAAACACTGGGGGATCATATTTCTTGAACCTCTCTAGTATACGCTGCTCGTCCTCTGAAGCAGCTGACCCATCCTCGGGCTGTACTGGTGCTGCAGGCGGTGCAGGAATAATCTCCGGAGCCTGCTCAACCTGCACTCGCTGCTCGGGAGTGCGGACGGCGGGAGTCTGTGCTCCTCCCCCGGCCTGGGATGTGGCTGTAGTAAGGGGAAGTAACCCGGCCTGAGCCAAGGTGGTGTACATGCTCATGAACTGAGCCAGAGTCTCCTGGAGCGCTGGAGTAGTAGTAGCAGTGGTAGGTGTGCCAGGTGCCTGGGCTTCGGCCAAATCTGCTGGTGGTACCTCGGCGGCAGCTCGCGCAGGTGCTGTGGCTGCACCACGTGCGCGTCCTCGACCTCTATCCCGGCCCCGGCCTCTGACGGTGGCAACAGGGGGCGCGGGTGCCTGGTCCTCTCGTGTAGCACGTGTCCTCACCATCTGTGAGAGAATAGAAGACAGAAGTTTAGAATTGATGTCAAAATATCGCACGACAAGGAATTCAAAAGAAATGAAGATTTTTCCTAAATAGTTACATAGCCTCTCGTAGATAAATACAGACGTCTCCGTACCGATCAGCGAGACTCTAATAAACCGGCCTGTGTTCCGTGACTCCTATGAACCTAGAGCTCTGATACAAACTTGTCACGACCCTAGTTCACCAACCGTGAATATGTCATGACGGCACCTGGTCCCCAAGACCAGGTAAGCCTATTATTGCAGAAACAAAATAATTGCGGAAAAATAGAGAAAATCAAATTAAATATCTAAAGAAAACTGCACTGAATGTCGCTCGGCATGTGCAACTCGATAAAACAAATCTAAGACAATTCCCAAAACCCGGAAACTCACGGGCAACACAGGCTACAGAAGTATATAGTATGGCTCCAAAACTCCAGAATATCTAACAACCGAAAGAGAGAAAACTAAGTACTAAAGATAGAGTAGGAGGGGGACTCGTCGGTCTGCGGACACAGCAGATCTACCTCGAAGTCTCCGAAATCCTCCTGCCTCACTGATAATGCTCCTGAGTAGAGGTACCTGGATGATCTGCACATGAAAAACATGCGCAGGAAGGGCATGAGTACACCACAGCGGTACTCAGTAAGTGCCAAGCCTAACCTCGGTTGGGTAGTGACGAGGAAGGTCAGGGCCCTACTGAGGCAAAAATATAACAATAGCAATAATTAACAGTGTGGAAATCTGACAGAAATAATAAATACAGCAGTGTAATAAGGCAAGTCAACGAGGCAATACTAACTACAAAGATAGAGTAAAACACAGAGTAAACACAGCTCAATGTCAAGATACCAATGAGGGTCTCCCAGGATACCGTCCTGTAGCCCTTTCCTCAACTGTCCAGTGGATCTCCCGGGATACCGTCCCGTAGTCCAACTCACGTACCAATACCAGAGGATCTCCCGGGATACCGTCCCGTAGTCCAATCATCAATGTGCAGGGGGATCTACCGGGATACCGTCCCGTAGTTCCAAAGTTAAAGTGCAGGGGGATCTCCCGGGAATCAAACCCGTAGTCCCAAAGTAAACAAACAAGGGGGAGCTACCGGAATCCCACATCCGTAGTCCCAATGTAAATGCGCAGTCACAGCTAGAAA
>NW_017670720.1:453074-458869 GCF_001879085.1 Nicotiana attenuata | reverse complement strand
TATGAGCTCAAGGCATATATTATGTTCTTCCTATTTCTAGGATACACAATATCTTCTTGTGCAATAAATTATCTTTTTATTAAATACACAAGAACCTAAGATATTATATTTTCTCCTGTTCGGCGAAAACCCCAATATCTCTTCTCATGGGTGGAGTTGGTCTCACTAGTACCCAAAGATAAAACTCTTTTCCTAGTTAGGAACCTCCACCACTAATGTAGATTTATCAAGGATAATTTTCACGCGGTACATTAAGCAGATTTTCATGACTCAAATAAATAGACCATTTTGTGGATCCTACTTATTAATCATAATGCTCAATTCATGAATAGACACAATTTCACATGTACGAATTTATTAAGAATTTTTCATGAGTTCAAATAAACAAACCACTTTAGTGGTAACTATTTATTACTCACAAAATTCTCAATTTACAAGTGAAGATACATGTAGCTCATAAAATTATTTTATGGCAGATTATGGACCACAGCTTAAAAGCCATGCCAATAATATAAAACTCATACAAAATATCGTCATATTTCACTTAATTACAACCTCCAACCAGAGAACAAAATTTTTCATCGAAAATCCAAGACTAGCAATCACACAGGGTATGAAAACATAAACTAAAATTTGAGAAAATTTTTATGCACCAATATGCCAAACGCTCCAATCATTAGTCTTCCAGGATATCAAACAAAGGATTTCACTTTCTTACAAAATAATTATATCATTACACAATATCAATTATACCTTGTAAGACCTAGTGAATAAAATCCTACACCTCAATTATTGAATTTAATTCAACAACATATCTATTTACTAATAGGCAATGTGTAAACCTATTATATCACCAGTATTTAATCATGGAGACCATGGGGAGTCACCCCCACCACCATTAAATTAAAAATGAATTAAAATTATTAAAAAATAATTTCCAGAAAATAGAAAAACGTCCAAAACACAGTCCAAACGACCTCAAAACGCCGAAAAATACCATGATTCACTGCAAAAGAAGTGAGTTTTTCTCACCATGTCGTTTCCGATGGACCCACCAAATTTCAGCTCAATCGGAGTCCGTCAAGTTCACTGACCTCCGAAAATACCGGTTATTCGGTCAAAATCAGGTTTTGCGTTTTTCTAGGGTTTACCCCAAAAAATTCAGATAATCTCAATCAAATATCAATAAAAAACAGATATCTCATGATTAAAAGAATAATCCAAATTTTTTGCACAGTTAATTCACAAAACAGCAGTGCAGTTTTTCAGAAAACTACATATACATGTAATTCAAAAACGCACATAAACACGATATTCTTGTTTTATGAAAAATTTAGTTATCTAATTAGATGTGAGTGGGCTCTGATACCAATTGATGGATTATTACGCAGCGGAAGCAATCCCAGTATCAAAATCACATGTAATCTAGACAACTAGCATAAACGGGATTTCACGGGTTACCTCTTGAAGCGTGAGCAAAACTCCTTTATCGCATGAGCCTCCAATTCTACAGCAACTCAATGTATTCTCCACCACCCGCACGATCACGGTCTCCGAACGTTCCACGGTCTTCTACTGTGTTACCCAAATAATATCCGGAATAGTAATTTCGTGTGGGCAAAATTTCTAAGGAAAGGGGGCTGAAATTCGGCCACCATGTGCTCTCCCTTCTAGGTGAAAAACCTTATGTATTTATAGCACAAGTTTTAAGGGTTAAAACCCTTTTCCAAAACCTGTTGGATTTTCTTTTCCACCAGAAAAAGGATTCCTTTATTTTCTATTATTTAGGCACAACAGGGACCACAGAATTTAATTAACAAGGCTTCCAATTATGGAATTAATTTATAATTTTCAAAATTAATATCCACCATAATTAATTACGAATTATTCCACTAAAAATTCGTAATTGCACTCCTTATTCAATTTCGAAATTCATCCATTAAATCTTATTTAACTCCCCATGTTAAGATTCAGATGCTAATCAATTAAATTAAATTACTGACGATTTAATTTATTGATTATTTCCTTTAGACTTTCGCTTAACTTATTTCATGTGTCGGATACAAAATTCACCGGCCGGGTTTACACATGAAAACTTATAAGCTTTCATAAAGGTGTATCATCAATCTCTAAATCGAGACATGGATTCCATCAACTAACTATTACTTCGCCAATGTACATTATTATTATCCAATTTACCAAGCATATTGACTCACGAAAGAATCTCGCCTTTTAATAAATCAAAACAATAATAATATACACAGCTAATAATAATTATATCAAGATTAAGAGTATAAGTACATTTAATGGCTAGAGAGTTTATTTTATTAAGTCAGTATAAAATACTTATCTCTACTTGGTCCGTTCAATACATACAAAATGTACTAGCACAAGAAGTTGGAATTAAACCATTTCCATAATCAAGATAAATTATATTTAATCTTATGCTACAATCATTCCTGATGGTTTGCCAATTCCATCATTAGATTGTGAACTCAAACTTTATACTCATAAGAACCGATGATTTAATCTTTCGTGTATAAGCTAAACTCTATACACTAAATCATCTACTATATAAGCAAAGGACACCGACTAATAGATGATCTATTAAAATGTTATTAAAATTGAATGAACAATATTATCATAATTAATACTATATCTAAACCAAATCCATAATTAATAGTATATATCCCAACAGCTAGATGTAAGAATATTGCGTCCAACTAATTCTAGATCTTATTGTGTTGCAGAACGATCACACCGATCAACAATTAGTTTTATTAGTCTAGCTAGAGCTTTTGGGTGCACGAAGTGGTGTTGCTTACTTCAACGCTGAGTAGCTTTCTGCTTGAGTCATGAGAGTTTAATGTGGAAAATTTACCAAACTTTTTCTTTTAATTTTTTTCATTTTATTAATTGTTCTAGTGAAGAGAGGCTCAGTGCAACAATAAAACTTATTATTGTATAACTTGAAGGTAACGAATTTAAGTGGTGAAAACGATCTCTTGCATAAGTGCGAAGTAAAATTTATATAAAACACAAAGTGGTCTAATCCTTCCCAAAGCTCACACATAGCGCGAGTTCTAATGTTTTGAACTGTTTTTTATTAAGTTGTTACATTGAAGTGAAAATATTTCTCTGACACAGACACAATTATTGTCCATATTATGTTAACAAAATGAAAAAGAGAAACATAGAGTTAGGCCTGGCGATTGCTTCCACACAATCGTTAACTTTGTGTCAATTATTGAAGATGTCAGTGCGCACACGTGCACGTATACGCTAAGATTCTTTGAGTGTCTCGCCTCGAATCTGGGCCTAGACGTAACACAGCACTTGGTGTCTGTATACATGTGACCGAGCGAACCAACTGGCTAGCTGAATCAACATGTGATATAATAACATATCGAACGCGGAAGATAAAATAACACATACTGATATACTGAAAGTCTGAATGATTTAAATTAAAGTGCGGAAATAGAAATACAAGTCTGAAATATATGTGTAGCCAATATTGCTTAACATGAAAAGACTGTGACTCTGTCTAACTGTCACTCTAGCCTATGAAGCATCTAATGAAGTACTGAGAATACTGACTGTCTTAAATACTGAAAGACTGTAAAGTAATGATAATGCATCGAAAGAACTAGGGCTCACCAAATAGCTGGTACGAGAATCCTAGCGCTCTGAATCGTCAACCTGTAAGTCATTACCTGCATCGTGAGATGCAAGCCCCGGGAGAAAGGGACGTCAATACATTTGAATTGCACTGGTATGTATAGCAACTGAAAGAAAGAATTATAAATGCTAAAACTGAAACTAAACTAATATCATAACTGGTAACTGAACTGATAAATGATAACTAATAACTGATAACTGATAACTGATAGCTGAACTGATAACTGAACAAAGGAAGTAATGATATGAATACTCCCTCTTCTGAATGATGAACCACCTGTTTATCGAATAAATAAACGACGGCCTCAGGTCCAATATATATATGCACAATCTGCGGCTCGGGCCCAAGTATATGTATACATAACTGCGGCCTTAAGCCCAAAGATGCATAAAGCATAAACTGCTGTCTCAGGCCCAAATATAGGGGTTCAACATTCAGGGATTAAATCAAGAACTGAGAATCATCCTGCAATGCATGATGCTGAAATACCGAATCATACTGAGTTACATGATACTAGAATGTTGAATAGGACTAGACCGAGGCATGTATTCATGAACTGATTATGAGAACTGAAGCTTCAACTATTTATGACATGCTGAGTCATCAAGACCTCTGTTTTTAAAAGGCAGAATTGGGACTCGCCCGGGGCTTGCTCTGGGGTGGAGCACTCGTAAAACACCCCTGGGCTTATGTGTGGGGCTTAGTTTCGTGAGACTTACGCCTCGGCCGTCGGGGCTTACGCCCCGGACACGCCCAACGCCCATCGTACTGGGCTCGCCGCCTAATAGAACTTTATGCAATTGTGTGTAACTAATCTTGTAAATCCTCAAATTCTCTTAATAAATCCTTGACTATTCAAAATTACTTTTTTCTTAATCATAAATCAATAAGTTGAGAGTATTTATGTAATAATTAAATTAAAAATTATTGTGCGTTATCCGCTAAGATTTCTATGATAGTAAATTTTAAATAAATCTTTCATTTAAAAGTATTTATTCATTAACTTTTGTATGTCTTTATTATATTAGTACATAATTTTTTTTAAATTATTTTCCTAAATATTAATGTTTTCACGTTTACGAGATACAATACTTATTAATATAATATCTCAGTATTAGCTAGTAACTATTTACAAATAATTAGTTATCATGATATAGTACAGTGATTTATGTGTCACTTTATTAACTTGTTAAAACTTAAAAATAGATAATGCTAGAGAATCATATTTAAATTGTTAATTATATTTTTATATAAATTCTCTTTCAAATAGAAAGCATATTAAATAAAGGGAGTATTTTAAAAATAAATCAAATTATAATATCGAAATTCTTTCGAGATTCATTACTCCTTAAAAGATACATATAGATTTCGCATCGAATACATTACTTTAGATGTTTGAGTTGCAACGACGTTGCAGCTAATTTGCATATTATGAGATATATCATACTTTTTGTATTATTCATAGTTGAGTTTAATTTATAAATATTTTAAATAGATTACTTGTTATAATTTTATGATTTTAATGTAATTTTTATAATTATTTTTTATTTTATACTATCTTAAAATTCTTGAAATTAGTAATACTTAAAGTTCCATGGGACTTACGCCCCATGTCTCAGGGCTTACGCCTCGCCTCGTGAGAGGTAAAACGTCCCGCCTCACGCCCCCGCCTTTTAAAACATTGCAAAAGAGTGGGATATAAAGGGCGTGTTTGGTATGAAGGAAAATGTCTTCGTGGAAAATGAGTGGTTTAAACATTTATTTTCCGTTGTTTGGTTGGTGAGTGGGAAACTTTTTCCGGAAATATTTTCTAGTGTTTGGTTAGAGAGTAGAAAATATTTTTTTGAAAAATATTATTTTATGTTACTCTCTTCCCCCAAGTCCCCATGTTTCCTTGCTTCTGTCCCCCCCCNNATAGTCGAATTATAATTTATAAATATTTTAAATAGATTACTTGTTATAATTTTATGATTTTAATGTAATTTTTATAATTATTTTTTATTTTATACTATCTTAAAATTTTTGAAATTAGTAAAATTTAAAGATTCGTGGGACTTACGCCCCATGTCTCAGGTCTTACGCCTCGCCTCATCAAAGGTAAAACACCTCGCCTCCC
>NW_017670720.1:417449-453054 GCF_001879085.1 Nicotiana attenuata | reverse complement strand
CCCCCCCCATTTTAAAACATTGATCTAGACTGAGACTCATGGGTAGCAAACACAATTCTACAGTAGTTATGCACTGAGCTCACAGCGTTCAGAATAAAAGTCATGAACGAATTACGAAGCTAGAGAATAGAAGTTCTGCAACTATTTAAGGAACTAAGCTTAATTATATTTCTGAGGCAATTAGTAACATTGTAGAAGAAACGTAGTATAGGGAGAATCATTAACATTCCCAAACGTAGAGAATTAGCCTCATATACCGTAACTCTGACCTTTTCGAGCGTATCACAATGTTCGCCGCCTCTTTCAATGATAATCTATGGCAATATATATCAAGAGGAACCAATATTAGCTTTAATGTTCATATTTTAGTCACTTAGGCATTTCATCAAATACCTTATGGTCGTAAGGCCTCATCGCCCTTATTAATGGTGTTTCTACAACCAACAACCCATTCTCTTGCTCCTAGATAAATTCTAAAATCTCAAATTTCTTATAATCAATATCATTCTTCATCACCCATAAAATAAACAACACCCTTAACTAATACTCCCTCCATTTTAATTTAGATGAGCTAGTTTGACTCATCATGAAGTTTAAGAAAAAAAAAGACTTTTAAAATTTATGGTCTTAAAAGCTTAAGGGGTAAAAGCTTTGTGGGGCCATGACATATCACGACCCAAAATCCATTAAGGGTCGTGATGGCGCCGGACACCGCTGTCAGGCAAGCCAACCAAATACTTAATTAAACTCCAATTTTAACAATTTTGAAAACCAAGATTTTTCTTTAAATTTCATAAGTAAAAAGATAACTGCTTCAATTCAAATTAAATACTAGCAATCAATACAAAAATATTCAAAAACCATCCTAGAACCCGGTGTCACAAGTGCATGAGCATCTACTGATAAGGAAAATAAAATACAATACAACATCCGTCCGGAATACAGTGGACAGAAAGAAATTACAATTTACTGGAAGGGACTTCACTAGCTGCGGGCCGCCTCGAACAATGCAACTCACCTAGCCCCCGAATCATCCGTGCTGCTATGCCCAGTGGGCTGCTAGAGATAAATATACCTGTGCAATAAAAATACACAGAAGTGTAGTATGAGTACGTAAACAACGTGTACTCAATGAGTATCCCATCTAATCTCGAAGAAGTAGAGACGAGATGGTCAACTTCGACACTTACTAGAGGTCAATTGACAATATACTGAAATGTGAGGAAATCATGGATTTATATAGCAGTCCTAATTCACGAAGCCAGAAAACAGGTAAACACCTTCAACAATTAATCAAGGATTTTCAAGGTTTACTCTTTATTATCTTCTCAATTTATATCAAGCCACGAAGGGCAAATTTCACATTTAAAATTCTCAAGCAACAATATAACATGCGCAAATCACACCGAGGCGACGGCCCGATCCAACAGAAATAAACTGTGCACTTGCCGAGGGTCGACGGCGCGCCTATAGATGCATCTATTTAATCTGCCGAGGCGTTCGGCCCGTTCAATAAATAAACACATACCCTGCTCGCAAATCATGCATGCGACGCAGGTACACATAGAGATACATGCTCAATCAGTCAATTAAGAACTTATCGGGAATATTTATCCAAATAAAATAAATTTTTCTTTTAAACAATTCAGGAAAAATGATGTTTAATCTCCTTTTAAATTCATTTACTAATCCAAGGTGATTTAAGCAATTCAATATCGTGGCTAAATTCCAAGAAATGCCAATTTCTAGGTTTTCCACCAAAACCTAAATTTTTCCATAATTTCCTTGCCTAAATCCATGTATAAACTTGATATTTAACTCAAAGCTAGCATAAATTACTTACCTCATGATGAGTGACGAAAATGGCACCTCAAAGCTGCTCCCCATCGACTCCAATGGAAGAAATGGGGTTGAAATGAACCCAACCCCGAATTTTAAAAGACCTCACTGCCTCAGCTGTTTCCGCTTCTGCGGTGCACTGACCGCTTCTGCGAAGACCGCTTTTGCGGAATTAGGATCGCTTCTGCGAACCTGGCCCAAAATGCCTGGATCGCTTCTGCGAAGACCGCTTCTGCGGAATTAGGATCGCTTCTGCGAACCTGGCCCAAAATGCCTGGACCGCTTCTGCGGTCTGGGTCCCGCTTCTGCGGAACCGCTTCAGCGGAAACTGGGCCGCTTCTGCGGTTTCCCTTGGACTGGCCCTTGGCCGCACCTGCGATGGACTGACCGCATCTGCGGTTCTAGTACCGCAGATGCGGTTATGACAGAAGCAGCATACCTTCAGCTATTCCTCAACTTCTAAATTTGATCCGTTAACCATCTGGAATCCACCCGAGGCCCCTGGGACCCCAACCAAACATACCAACCGATCCTAAAACACATTACGGACTTGCTCGAGGCCTCAAATCACATCAAACAACGCTAAAATCATGAATCGACCTCCAATCCAAACTCAATGAACTTCAAAAATTCAAACTTCTATTTCCGATGTTTAAACCTATCAAATCACGTCCGATTGACCTCAAATTTTGCGTACAAGTCATATTCGACATTACGGACCTACTCCAACTTTCGGAATTGGATTCCGACCCCGATATCAAAAAGTCCACCTCCGGTCAAACTTCTCAAAAACCTTCAAATTTCTGTCTTTAGCCAAATGGTTCCAAAATGACCCACGGACCTCCGAATTCACTTCCGATCGCGCCCCCAACTCCAGAATCACCATACGAGCTATTCATAGTCTCGGAATACCAAACGGACATCGATAACACTGAAATGCACCTCAAGCCAAACTTATGAAATTTCTTCTAAAATGCTAACTTCCACAATAGGCGCCAAAACGCTCCCGGGTTATCCGAAACCCGAACCGGGCATACGCCCAAGTCGAAATCATCATACGAACCTGCTAGAACCTTCAGATCCCGATTCCGAGGTCTTTTACTCAAAAATCCAATCCTAGTTCATTCTTCCAACTTTAAGCTTCCGAAATGAGAATTCTCTTTCCAAATCAACTCTGGACTTCCCGAAATTCAATTCCAACCACGCGCACAAGTCACAATACCTGAAATGAAGCTGCTCACGGCCTCAGGCTGCTGAACGGAGTGCTAGAGCTCAAAACGACCGGTCGGGTCGTTACATTCTCTCCCACTTAAACATACGTTCGTCCTTGGACGTGCTGAGAACTACACTGAAGTAGTCTGAAATCACCGGTTAACTTCTCATGCACCTTCCCGTGCTACCACCACTCAGTTGAGCACATTAGCTTGATCAGTTCTGAAGATATTCCCTTTTATTCAAGCAGATAGGCCTTAGAGCCTAATTCCAACATCCGAAATTCTCTGTCAGGCCTGTTTCCAACATACGAACACCGTATCAATCACTATACGCTGTACCCAAACATGACTGCATAACTTTGCTGAATTCACACCTTGCATCATTTTACTCACCGGACCACAATAACATTTTCTGATCAACTTAGTCGAAATTCCACGAATCTGATGCTCCCTTTGCACCCCATGACACACACCGGTCTTACTCTAACTCTTACAATACCGCCACAACAGAAGAGATGTGCAGAAATTCATAGTCAACTGCCGAGTCAACCCATCATTGAGTCTATACTTCTGACAAGAAACATTACCATATTCTGAACCAAATCGTGATCTTTGCTCCTTAATATATCCCATATAGTCAGATTGCACTAATCCTGAATCCAATGATTCCATCTCACCCAGTACGAACCGCTCAGGCAATAAGCCACCCCGGACATAACCAAAAGTTTCATATGATGCCACAACGTATAGGCTACCAATTAGAATGCGATACCAAAGGAAAACGAACTCTAGAAGGAATTACCTAACTCCCGCACTAATGCGGACTTTCCTTAGAAATAGGAAGTGAGACGTACAAAAAAATAACATGTAGAAAACTATACTCAACATCATACTGTTGCGGCGCGCAACCTGATCCAAACCTAGATCTCACATAAGGAGATTGCACATCGAGCTAAATTTGCCCATTACAATGAAATACTCGAATTTCGGTCACAAGCACGCTAAGTGNCCTGCATTTATACAAGGCATAAATTCTGAATCTTTCCCCAAGTCTGAACATGAGCCAATAAGGCCAACCATAGCATGCATTTCGACAATTCATTAGCTCGAATTACCACTTATGTTCCTTTCCCGTAGCTGAAACAACCCATCAATATGCTAATCACCAGAAACCTCGCAAGTAGCTAACTATGCAACCCAATCATAAGCGGTGGGACTCTCCCACTTAGCTTGAAGCCATTATTTCACAAATCTGGGACTCACCGGAGTTCTTCATCTCTTATTGACATAGCCTTACGCAATCAATCGCCAAAATTCTCGATACCTTACGATAGAAGCCCCCCCTTTTATATTCTGAATCATTATCAACATTCACACAACAATTCCCTTCGTTGTATAACCAGTAGAACTCTTCGCAGAAGCCTCGCCAACCACGCGACCGCTGACCTGCGCACATGAATACCCCACTTGTAGGAGTCCCTCCCCGGCATCTTCCAACGCTGCTACGTGGGGTACAATCACTGCGACATCGATTATCCCTCCTGAGTCCGAGCTCACTTCTCCGGCTGTCACAAGTCCATTACATCCCTCGTGGACATCAATTAGATGCGCGGCAATATTCCTCCAACTCCCAAGTTATGTTGTATCCTNATATCTCAACGTAACGATATCATCACCACCTCCATACTTGTTTTAAGTCTTTAATCAATCCAGTGACTACCTGCCATACTTATACAATCTTCTCGTGGGACACACCCCCATAACCTACCATAACAAATAACTGGGTCGTACCTCCAAACCACCGACCGCACTAACGCTGAAAAGCGATCAAGAACCATCAACCATGACACAGGCCCTTTTTTACAAAACACCAATCTCAGGTGACGCTGAAGACAATACCAACTTACCTTAAACATCAAAACTCCTTTCCTGCTCTTCTGAGCTCGTGACATCCTTGTCCACACCGAGCTGCTACCTTGATCCTCACTACAAATTCCATACCACTCACTGCACTTAACATGCCAGTATACGATAGAACTCGTTTTTCATCATAGCTTCGGAACCACTAATAGGTTAACACTTCGTCACATAAAAGCTTTTCACTGAACTCACTTCAGGAGATCCATAGTACCACACAGGTGAATTCCCATAATCGTAGAATATGCAAATCTCTAAGTAGTGGTCTAAGCCACCATTGCCCTTCCGGAAATTCTGCATCCACATAACAAGCCATAACAGTAGAATGCTTCTGAACAACATCAATTGCGGCGGCTGACAAGCCTGATACGTACCATCACAACTCACTTGCATAACTCGATCACGCTGAGGAAACTGATCACTAACACCACTATGCCAAATTCAATTATGGCCAATCAATCTATCTTCTTCCAATTTATCCTTGATTGCCTTAGAGATAATACTAACTCCATCCACACATCACATACTCCATCTTCACCCATCTCGAGTGACCTTGAATCACGAAACCATGCTGTCTCAAATCTCGCGAACCACTTCATATCTTCCTTGCGCGCATATTCGCACCCTCAACTGACATGACCATTCTGCTAATCCTATTACTAATTCGGAATCTCTTCTCATTTTCCTCTCAAGTGCTATACTGCAAGTCAAAACATCATAGAACATTCTGAGCCTCCACTCATAAGCTGCTGCAAAGCTTGATTCTTAATTGTACTTATAGGCTCGAAATCACTAGGCACCATACTTTACCTCTTTTGAATCCGTTAGGACCGTTACTGAGAGCCACCCGCTCTGACTTGGTCCCGAATATAGTCAACTCCATAAATCTTATAACACATGAATACCCTCTCGACGAGGCACCCGGCGGAATTACTTCCTTTGAAACCTGCATTTATACAAGGCATAAATCCTGAATCTTTCCCCAAGTCTGAACATGAGCCAATAAGGCCAACCATAGCATGCATTTCGACAATTCATTAGCTCGAATTACCACTTATGTTCCTTTCCCGTAGCTGAAATAACCCATCAATATGCTAATCACCAGAAACCTCGCAAGTAGCTAACTATGTAACCCAATCATAAGCGGTGGGACTCTCCCACTTAGCTTGAAGCCATTATTTCACAAATCTAGGACTCACCGGAGTTCTTCATCTCTTATTGACATAGCCTTACGCAATCAATCGCCAAAATTCTCGATACCTTACGGTAGAAGCCCCCCTTTTTATATTCTGAATCATTATCAACATTCACACAACAATTCCCTTCGCTGTATAACCAGTAGAACTCTTCGCAGAAGCCTCGCCAACCACGCGACCGCTGACCTGCGCACATGAATACCCCACTTGTAGGAGTCCCTCCCCGGCATCTTCCAACGCTGCTACGTGGGGTACAATCACTGCGACATCGATTATCCCTCCTGAGTCCGAGCTCATTCTCCGGCTGCACAAGTCCATTCATCCCTCGTGGACATCAATTAGATGCGCGGCAATATTCCTCCAATCCCAAGTTATGTTGTATCCTTCTCCATTCACAAAGCTTCGTCCCGTTATATCAAATCTCTTGCCGCATGATAGCCCATACTTCTAATTAATCCGTAGGCTTCAATCGCCAGCCACTATAATCCCTAAATCACTCCAGACATTCCATAAGGTGCGTAACCATCCTACCACCAAGACCATATGCAGCATCTGCCGCTCTCCCACTTTGGGAAAACTCACTTCTTTAATCAACTACCTGACATTTGCTTCATACACCTGGCCTTTTAGAAGTTCAAAACTCTGCCTGACACTTCCCGCACGCATTTCTCATCTTTTGCTGCCCGGTTGTTGCCTTAACAAAATCTATCTTCATAGTACTTGAGTTCACAAATCGCTACTAACCTTAAACCTTTCTGAAGGTCATCTTTCTCGAACCGCCAACAGTAAAAATACCGATTCAATCCTGAACCTCCGCACCCTGCGATATCTGATAGTTACATCTCCGATACTATTTCACAATCTCCTGCCCCAAAGGCGAATTGTAGGAGATTATAACACCGACACACTTAACACGTTCAATTAGGACAACAGCACCCCAACATAGAAGAAAACTCCACCACGCTTGCAAATACCAAGTCTCATTACTTCCACCAGCCCACATCTGACCATCCTTAGTTCGATTGCCTTTCCCCTGCCGGGAATATAATACTGAATCTCTTGGTTAAACACTGAGTAAACCTCCCTTCAAGTCATTCACTGCCACGACACGTGGGCAACATCCTACCATCATATCACTACTACGGAACAGTCATTCATAGGCATCATGGCAACTTGTGCCTAGCCCCAAAGCCCTCAGAAGTACCGTTACTGAGTTGAAACATTAAAATATCCTTCCATAAGGCGACGATAATAATCCAATCAACTATACCGGGAGAAACATCCCGTACCACATCCGTAGTACCATCATGACTCTTCAATTCTCGATTTATAACAAGCGCTTTGCGTCGCGTAAGATTGAGTAGGAACGAATTAAAGGCATACGCCTCCAGGGATCAAATCGCACGATAAGGAATCAAGAAGGGAAGTACTCCTAACAGTCCTGCAGCTTCCCGAAGAAAAGTACAGACGTCTCCGTACCGATCCGCGAGACTCTACTAGACTTGCTCATGACTCGTGAGACCCTAGGAACCTAGTGCTCTGATACCATGTTGTCACGACCTAAAATCTATTAAGGGTCGTGATGGCGCCGGACACCGCTGTCAGGCAAGCCAACCAAATACTTAATTAAACTCCAATTTAAACAATTTTGAAAAGCAAGATTTTCCTTTAAATTTCATATGTAAAAAGATAACTGCTTCAGTTCAAATTAAATACTAGCAATCAATACAAAAATATTCAAAAACCATCCCAGAACCCGGTGTCACAAGTGCATGAGCATCTACTGATAAGGAAAATAAAATGTAATACAACATCCGTCCGGAATACAGTGGACAGAAAGAAATTACAATTTACTGGAAGGGAATTCACTAGCTGCGGGCCGCCTCGAACAATGCAACTCACCTAGCCCCCGAATCATCCCTGCCGCTATGCCCAGTGGGCTGCTAGAGATAAATATACATGTGCAACAAAAATGCACAAAAGTGTAGTATGAGTACGTAAACAACGTGTACTCAATGAGTATCCCGTCTAATCTCGAAGAAGTAGAGACAAGATGGTCAACTTCGACACTTACTAGAGGTCAATTGACAATATACTAAAATGTGAGGAAATCATGGATTTATATAGCAGTCCTAATTCACGAAGCCAGAAAACAGGTAAATACCTTCAACAATTAATCAAGGATTTTCAAGGTTTACTCTTTATTATCTTATCAATTTATATCAAGCCACGAAGGGCAAATTTCACATTTAAAATTCTCAAGCAACAATATAACATGCGCAAATCACACCGAGGCGAAGGCCCGATCCAACAGAAATAAACTGTGCACTTGCCGAGGGTCGACGGCGCGCCTATAGATGCATCTATTTAATCTGCCAAGGCGTTCGGCCCGTTCAATAAATAAATACATACCCTGCTCGCGAATCATGCGTGCGACGCAGGTACACATAGAGATACATGCTCAATCAGCCAATTAAGAACTTATCGGGAATATTTATCCAAATAAAATAAATTTCTCTTTTTAACAATTCAGGAAAAATGATGTTTAATCTACTTTTAAATTCATTTACTAATCCAAGGTGATTTAAGCAATTCAAGCTATCAACAGGTTCATAAATAATCCAAGTATAACATGTTTTTGGGCCCTAACTACCCGGACAATGGCATAATAGTAGCTACGCACGGACTCTCGTCACCTCGTGCGTACATAGCCCCCGCAAATAGGAGCACATAATCAATTATTTCACCTATGGGGACAATTCCCTCTTACAAGGTTAGAAAGCAGACTCACCTCGCTCCGAAGGTCCATAACCGGCATTCCACGCCCTTCCGAAGGCTCTAGTTGATGCACCACGCTCCAAAACTAGCAAACGGTTACGCAAATCCATTAATATATGCCCAATTAATCATTACAATCTAATTTATGGAAATTCCTAACTCCGATCGAAAAGTTGCCCAAAACTCCCTCGGGCCCACGTGCCCGGAATCCGAAATTTTTCGAAGATAAAGATTACCCATGACCTTAGGAACTCAAATATATAATTTTCACTAAATTCCATACTCAATATCGTGGCTAAACTCCAAGAAATGCCAATTTCTAGGTTTTCCACCAAAACCTAAGTTTTTCCATAATTTCCTTGCCTAAATCCATGTATAAACTTGATATTTAACTCAAAGCTAGCATAAATTACTTACCTCATGATGAGTGACGAAAATGGCACCTCAAATCTGCTCCCCATCGACTCCAATTGAAGAAAATGGGGTTGAAATGAACCCAACCCCGAATTTTAAAAGACCTCACTAGCTCAGTTATTTCCGCTTCTGCGGTGCACTGACCGCTTCTGCAGAATTAGGATCGCTTCTGCGAACCTGGCCCAAAATGCCTGGACCGCTTCTGCGGTCTGGGTCCCGCTTCTGCGGTCTGGGTCCCGCTTCTGCGGAACCGTTTCCGAGAAAACTGGGTCGCTTCTGCGGTTTCCCTTGGACTGGCCCTTGGCCGCACCTGCGATGGACTGACCGCATCTGCGGTACTGCTTCTGCGGTTCTAGTACCGCAGATGCGGTTATGACAGAAGCAGCATACCTTCAGCTATTCCTCAACTTCCAAATTTGATCCGTTAACCATCCGGAATCCACCGGAGGCCCTCGGGACCCCAACCAAACATACCAACCGATCCTAAAATACATTACGGACTTGCTCGAGGCCTCAAATCACATCAAACAACGCTAAAATCATGAATCGACCTCCAATCCAAACTCAATGAACTTCAAAAAATCAAACTTCTATTTCCGATGTTTAAACCTATCAAATCACGTCTGATTGACCTCAAATTTTGCGTACAAGTCATATTCGACATTACGGACCTATTCCAACTTTCGGAATTGGATTCCGACCCTGATATCAAAAACTCCACCTCCGGTCAAACTTCTCAAAAACCTTCAAATTTCTATCTTTAGCCAAATGGTTCCAAAATGACCCACTGACCTCCGAATTCACTTCCGATCGCGCCCCCAACTCCAGAATCACCATACGGAGCTGTTCACAGTCTCGGAATCCCAAACGGACATCGATAACACTAAAATGCACCTCAAGCCAAACTTATGAAATTTCTTCTAAAATGCTAACTTCCACAATAGGCGCTAAAACGCTCCCGGGTTATCCGAAACCCGAATCGGGCATACGCCCAAGTCCCAAATCATCATACGAACCTGCTGGAACCTTCAGATCCCGATTCTGAGGTTGTTTACTCAAAAATCCAATCCTAGTTCATTCTTCCAACTTTAAGCTTCCGAAATGAGAATTCTCTTTCCAAATCAACTCTGGACTTCCCGAAATTCAATTCCGACCACGCGCACAAGTCATAATACCTTAAATGAAGCTGCTCATGGCCTCAGGCTGCTGAACGGAGTGCTAGAGCTCAAAACGACCGGTCGGGTCGTTACATGACATTTGTGTTGTTATAAAAGCTTCTCACTAAGGGTAAAATAGGTAAGATGAAAAGTTTAAAGTTGAAGTATTTCCAAATTTAGAAATGTATCTTTTATTTTGGAACATACTAAAAAAAAGTACCTCATCGAATTTGAAACGGAGGGAGTAATCAACAATCAACAACCCAAACCTATAATCGTTCATGCTTTTCTATCAAATTTATCAAATCATATCTCATGAACTAGAGTCTATAATTATTAATCAAATACTATAATCAAGTAGAGGGTGAAGATATTACCTTTTTTTACGTCCAATCCTCTTGAATTCGAGTTCTAGAGTTTTTTTTCTCAACAATTATATCACGAACGAATATCTAATGATTTAAAGAGTTTACTCATGTTAATAAGGTATTGGAGAATTAAAATTAATTTAAAATCGTCATTAGAAATTATCTTGGATGATGGAGGGATCTTGGAGGAAGTTGGGTTCTTGAGAGCTTCCCTTTCTAGAGCAAATTGTCGTATTTTGGGGTGTGGGGGATGAGGTAGGGATTTTAAAATGACCCTCCGGGTGCGCTTCCACGCAGATAAAGGTCCAACCGCGCACCTGGACGTGCAGCAAGGGAAGTGGCGCTGCCACAAGTGCGTTGTCGCACACAGGAACAGCTGGGCGCACAGGCTGCACATTATCCAGTAAAATACGCATAATATTTTGCACGGAGATCCGTTCGGACTAAATAATATATCATTGGAAAGGTATTTCAAAGGGCTACAACTTTAATATCTTAAGTGTTCCGAAATTTCTAACAGATTTACATGAAATCAGTATGAAATACAGACCTTTCATAAGCTTAGTCGATTTTATCGCATCTTATGCACATCACTTTCCGTCTTGATTCTAAAATAACATTTTCCACCCATAATCATATCAATAGGAATTAACGTGCCTACAAAATCATATTAATACTCATTTAATACATTCACACCTAATCCGAATTTATGGAGTATTGCATTAAGTGTGTTGAACTTTGTAGGATAAATATCCGTTGAGATCGAAATAACATGGGGCTTGCGAAAGCTAATAATACAAAGCTTGGTGGGCGATAAATCAGATACTAAAAGAATTATATTAAAACATGCTATTATAATAGGTTTGGTTAATTGACCTTCATATAAAAACTATTGAAAGGGAAATCTCCCCTAAATAAGACTATTTAATGACTACATTGTGGATGATATTGTTGTTCTTGTTGTGAGAAGAAAACGTCAATCTATAGAAGTATAAAACTTATCCTCCAAGAAAAGGATAAAACATATGAAGGAGATTTATTCCTTTTAAGAGTCATTTTCCTTCTTTCAAGAAAGAGAGTCCTAATAAATTAGAAATTCAGGGCAAATAACCAAGTTCATAGCAGAATAGATAGAGCTTTGGTAAATGCAGAATGGATGGACTCTTATCCCCAACTGGAAGCTGTTACTATGGATCCACTTTTTTCTGATCACACCCCCTTATGTGTTAAAATTCAAGATAGTTCTGGAAAAAGGAAAAGGCCATTTAAGTTCTTTAACTTCATTGCCGATCATGAAGACTCCCTGGATGTGATAAGGGATGAATGGATGAAACAAGTAAATGGTATGGGCATGGAAAACATATGGCAAAATTGAAGGTGATTAAGCAAGGGCTAAAGAAATTGAATACTATCCATTACCAAGGTATTGATATCAAAGTTAAAGAGATTAGGAGACAGCTGCAAAGCATACAGGAACAAATGAGAGATCACAGGCAATCAGATAACTTGTATGAACTGGAGAGGGAGCTTAGGCTGGACCTCGAAAAATGTGGGCTTATAGAAGAAGGTATAGCTAAACAGAAATCCAGAAACCAGTGGCTAAGACTAGGGGATTCAAATACTTCCTACTTTTATGCTTCAATAAAGACAAGACTAGCACAAAATAGAATAAATAGTTTGGTAAAGGAAAATGGCCAACTAATTCAGAATGAAGAGGCAATCACCGAAGAAATTCTTGGTTTCTACAAGCAACTGCTAGGGACAAATGCTACAAGGATCCCTGCTTTAAATGCAGAGGTGATAAAGGATGGACAAATTTTAAACAGGGAGCAACAATTGCAGCTTATTGAAACTGTAACTAGGCAGGAGATCTGGGAAGCTTTAGCAGACATTGATGATCGGAAGGCACCAGGGTGTGATGGCTATAATGCTTTATTCTTCAAAAAAATCATGGAGCATAATAGGAAGTGAGGTAACAGAAGTTGTTCTTCAGTTTTTTGATTCAACTAAAGTATATAAGGCCATCAACTGCACCTTAGTAACCTTGATCCCAAAGGTTAAGAACCCATCCACAATAAAACAGTTCAGGCATATCTCTTGCTGCACAGTGCTTTATAAAATCATCTCTAAAGTGCTGACTAGAAGATTACACAAAGTAATGGATATATTGGTAGATAATAGTCAATCTGCATTTGTACATGGGAGGGTGATCACAAATAATATTATTCTAAGCCATGAGCTTGTAAAAGGATACAATAGGAAAGGAGTGTCTCCCAGGTGTATGATGAAGGTAGATATGCAAAAGGCTTACGATTCCCTAGAATGGCCTTTCTTGGAGCAAATTCTTTGTAGCCTGAACTTTCCTGATATTTTTTTTTCAATGGGTAATGGCTTGTGTTAGCAGTGTGTCATAATCTATCATAATCAATGGGAAGCCTAGTGTGCCATTTCCAGCTAGGAAGGGGCTACGGCAAGGAGATCCCTTGTCTCATTTTTTGTTTGCCTTATCCATGGAATACCTCAATCGGTTGCTGAAGACATTGAGGAGTAACCCAGATTTTAATTTTCATCCCAGATGCGATAAATTGCAGATTATACAGCTTGGGTTTGCTGATGACCTTCTCATGTTCTGTAGAGGGAAAGTTATGTCAGCTCAACTTCTTTTCAACTGCTTCAACTATTTCTCTTAGGCTTCAGGATTGAGAGCGAATCTTGATAAGAGCTCAGTGTATTTTGGGGGTGTTGGAAAAGATACACAGCTGGAAATTTTGAATGTTCTGGGATTTACAAAAGGGGAGCTGCCTATTAGATACCTTGGTGTCTCGCTGAGCACTAAACGATTATCTGTGATGCAATGTTACCCTTTGGTTGACAAGATGTTGGGTAGAATAACCTCATGGAATGCTACACACTTATCCTATGCTGGGAGAGTTCAACTAATAAAGAATGTCTTATTTTCCATAAAAACCTTCTGGTCCCAAATCTTTATTCTGCCCAAAAAATTATTCACATGGTTGAAGCAACTTGCAGAACATTCTTATGGATTGGGGGTGCTACATTATCAAAAAAAAAAAAAAGCATTGCTAGCATGGGATAAAGTTTGTTGGCCAAAATCAGCAGGAGGCTACAATATTCTGAATGTTAGGATATGGAATAGAGCAGCTATATGCAAGTTATTGTGAAACTTATGCCGGAAAAAAGATAAGTTGTGGGTTCAATGGGTCCACATTTATTATGCTAAGCAGAGAGAAATTTGGGAGATAGAACCTAAACTAGCCTCTTGGATGCTGTTGAAGATACTGAAAGCTAAACATTACCTTACAGATGCTGGTATTGATATTGATGAACTGAGGCGAAAGCAAAACTTCTCTATAAAAAAATGTACCAGTTGCTATGTGGTACCTTTGTAAAGGTTCCATGGAGGAAATTGATTTGCAACAACTATGCTTCTCCAAAGTGGATATTCATTCTAAATTGGCTGTTTGGGGTAGATTGAATACAAAGGACAAGCTGGCCAAATAGGGTATTGTAAGTGAACAGAAGTATATCTTGTGTAAAGAGCAGAATGAGACCATTACACATCTCTTTTTTGAGTGCAAAATTTTTACTGAATTATGGGGAAAGATGCTTCTATGGCAATGGATAAGAAGATCTGTGATGACATGGCAAGAAGAACTACACTAGGTTGTTACCAAGATGAAAGGCAAGAATGTCAATGCTGAGATCTATAGAATGGCCTTTGCAGGTTGTGTTTACTACATTTGGCAAGAGAGGAATCTAAGAGTATTTCAGAGTAACCAAAGAAGTGTTGGGATGATTACAAGACAAGTGATTCAAGACATATTTTGTAGAGGGAGCATGAAGCATACGATGGACAGGAGGCTTGAAAGCTTAAACTTCTATCCATAGCGTAATTACACCGATAGGCTGTTAAAGTAGATTGTAGTAGGCGGATATTTTTGTAACTGCTTAGAAGTTCTGTAGTTGTTGAGATTTTTGAGGCTTCATGCCTAACTCTAGAGATTTTTGTTGCTTAGATACCTGTACATAATTTCTTTGGTGAAATAAAATTTTATTTACCAAAAAAAAAAAAATCAGGGCAAAACCCTATCAATATCAAACTTTATTTATATTAAAAAAAAACATTGAAAGATTAATCAATAAAATTCACCACTTATAATTGATAATTCTGCTTTCATAAAAATAATAATAATAAATATACAAAATCAAAGAACGAGGATGAAAGTCACATGACTCAACAAACAATAGCTTCACTTTTTTTATACAGAAATTTTTTAATTAATCAAGAGTTATTTTACTTTTCTCACGGAAGATTTTGGGGGAATAAAGGTTTATCATATGTGCCAGGATTAGGATCTTCCCTGTCTCTGTGCACAACCGGCGCAGACAAGCTACCGTTCACCATACAGAATGGCCTACTTGAACGAAGCAAACCTGGTACCGGTGGCATAATTCCAAGATCACGGGGTCACCTCTCTCGCTCAAAGAAAATGGACCCAAAGTGAAGAGGTACGTATAGACATCCGTAAAACCCTTCTTGGTGAAGATAACCCGCTCCACCAGGTCAGGAGAAATGATGCTTAGGTCATGGCAGTTACAATCATCCTTCACAGTAGGGATATTGGAAGGGCGAATAGAAGAGGGATACCTGCTAACAGGCCAAGTTCAAGGATTCGCAGAAGAGAACTTCTCTCGGAAGTCGTTAACAGTGCTCAAATGTTTGGGTATGATGGTGCTCACTGTAGCAGAATCAGCATCAACATCAACTTCTTTATCCTTACTTCTCTTCGGGCCTCCACCGAAGAGAAGACCAGAGTTCTTAAAAGATTTAGTGAAAGAAGCCATAGTAATGATAAGAAGATGATAGATTTTTTTGAAGAAAAACGGAGAGAGATAGAAGCAGAAGGAAGTTAAGTGCAAAGAGGATAAAAGAGCTTATGAAATTTAGAAGTGAAAGAGGCAAAATGATGCGTATAAGTAAAGATATAAACGGCTAAAATTGTGGTCATGATTACATCGAGAACCGGCGAAAATGTTGTTGAATGTGGGGCAACACCTGTTTGGGGTATTAAATGCGAGGAGACGTGTGTCTTATCAAGCGTTAGAGACTACTCAGAGGGTTTCAGAAAATTTCCAACAAAGAAAGGAATCTTCACCAACTTTCCGATGACACAAAGATGTGCCACCAGAAAGCAGGGGGACTATCAGTATAGGGTAAAATTAGTTAATATTACATGATCGAATGATTGCGTGACACGTGAAACCGGAGACAGGCGGAAGACGAATCGAGTAAGAACCAAGATAGGGGACAACAGCTGCAGTTGACATCGGATAAGTCCCGAAGGGAGCGTAACCGACTTGAGCGGGTCAATTGATTGTCAACATATTGTCACACCTCCTTTTTCACTACACCCGCGAGGGCGCAAAGGATTTTTTCCAATTAAAGGACAGTCGGAACGGGATTTATTATTAATATTCAGAGTCGCCACTTGGGAGATTAATGGTGTCCCAAGTCACCGGTTGAATCCCGATCCGAGGAAATTATGACTCTGTTAACTGTCCGCGAACCAGAAAACCGAGTAAGGAATTCTGTTAACCCGGGAGAAGGTGTTAGGCATTCCCGGGTTCCGTGGTTCTAGCACGGTCGCTCAATTGTTGTATTTGATTTTATCTGATTTCAAAACATGTTCTAGATTATGTGCTTTTATTAGTAAACCGCTTTTATTTCTATTTTTAATAAGAATTGCAACGTCGTGAAAATGCGTCTCGAACCACGTCGCACCAGTGCACCCGTGATTGTTAACACATTTCGATTTCGTTGAGATTTGGATTTGGGTCACATAAATGTGCACCCGAATTTAGGAAAGTAATATTATTAAAATACGCGCCTAAAGCAACTACGCGTTTGGCTTTGCGAGGGCCATGAAATTTTGCTAAATGGCACACCTCGGATTCTAAGGTTGAGTTAAAGCTAATTAAAACGAGGGCCACGCAATTGTCATTTTTGTTTGGCATGGCATACCTCGAAACTATTAAAAAAAGGTAAACTATGCCTATGAGATTTAATACTTTTTTAAAATAAACTTGATTCTACTAACTGAATTAGGACCCAATTAAGAAGAGGGTCATTTAATTTAAAGTCCAGTGCTAGCCGTCTCTCAAGCTAGGCCCAAAATACTATTCGTAGGCAAGCAGCACATTAGACTTCTAAAGACCCAGCGTAAATACCACAAACAACCCAACGAAAAGATACAACAGCTGGAGCACAAGGAACCAGGACCAAGGCCTGGAGAACCCCACTATGAGAGCCTGTGCGACTAATATTGGGCCTGGGGTCCAAGTGAACCCAACTACAAGAAGCGAATTTAGGCGAGACACTCTAATTACTGACTATCTTTATGCTTTGAAACTGTTCCCAATTATCCTGAATGGATTGTTCAAGTAGCTCAAACCTACAATGAAACATGCTAAAGACTACGAAATTTGAAGGGAATCAAATACCATAATTGATCAGGTTACTAAGAGACTATCAGGTTCACTCACACTAGGTCAGTGATAGAACCTGACAGTACCTCCATGAGCCATAAACCCAGCTATCAAACTATGTAGTATTCCAGTACACTTCAAATACACAATACTTGAGAAAATCAAGTAAAGGATGAACTAAGAACTGATACACAAATCATTTTAAGTAATTATTACAGGCCGACTATGAACATAAAGTAGAGAAAATCAAACTATAACAAATAAGTAGATCATTTCAATAAACTGAAATCAATTCTCATGTTTCATCATTCCCAGTTTACTTCATTTTCCGACTCATCTCACAGCCATCGTGGTTACAAGAAAATGTACCTGAAATGGTAAAAATGAGTGAACAAGGAGAATCAGCAGCTAGACTTGAGCAGAGAATGAACCAGCAACAAACAGTCCAGATTTAATGATGAAGCCCAGAACAACAGCTCACAATTTGATGGAGCAGTAAACTCAACAGTGCAAAACCCCAAAAATGCAATCTGAACAGTGGGTACTGAATTCTAATAACCAAAACACCCAAAGGAAATCATTGACTGACTTTCAACCCATTTCAAAGCTAGAAGGTGAACCTCAACTCGGATCAAAGATGCTTTTCTCAAAAAAAAAAAAAAATTCAAACTCACACTCGATGGAACAGTAATAGCTTATACTTCCTGTATTTTTCTTATATTTTAGCTCTTTAATGCTTATCTTCCAGAATCTGTAGGCTCTGTATTTGATTCTGGATTTTGTAGCTCTTCCTCCCTTCCTTGAAGGGCAAGAATGATACCTTATATAGGCTCAAACATAGGGCAGCCTTCCGGTTCTATTTTTACCCTTTGCCCCCTTTTGAGTTTTTCTTTTTAGCTAAAATAGCCCCCAATTCCTAACTTTCTACCCAAGTTTTAGTGCCTATCCATCTGAAATTTTACTAAAGCCCCTCACTAGAAGCTTCCAAATCAGTTAGAGAAAAGATTCCTACCCAGAATACCTAGACTAACCTCCAATACCCCTGAAATTACACTCAGCACTCAAACGGGTCAGGCTGACCCAATGGTTCAGGGATGGGCTTTAAGCAAAATCAGATATACCCTTTCATTGGGCTTGCGAAACCCAAAATCAAACTAAGTTAACAAAATTCAGTACAAAGTCTTGAAAGGAAAACGGGGAAGAAGCATTTTGACATCACAAACGGACCCCTAAACTAATTTGGCTCAAGAACTAAATGAGAAATCACACAAACTATAACAAAACTAGAGGGAATACTAATTAACGATTAATCCCGGATTAAAGGGACACATGCAGAAGTGACTTTGAGAAAAACCAAAGAAAACAAGAACATAGAAGAAGATAAGGAAAAGAAAAATGAAGAAAAAGGGTCCATCAAAATACCTGGTGCAAAACAAACGGATAAAAGCCCCCTGAACGACCCTTTGGAAGAATCCGATTTTGGGCCGAATAAAACCTTAATCACATGTTCTCAATGAAAACACGAGGCTAAAGTCTAATCCGAGCCCAAATCTTTGTTCAACTAGCTGACCCGCATTTTTGATTTAGGGTTCTGATTTTAGATTTGATATTTGAGGGGTTCAGGGGTGATTTGAGGGAAACTGGCCATGGATTAAGGGAGAGGGGGTTGTGGTGGTCAAGGGGTGTGGATTTGGCGGTGAAAGGAGGTGGCGCCGCCACCAGAGAACTCAAGGCGGCAGCTAGGGTTTCGCTCTTCAAATGAGTATTCGACGGATTCCAGGGGGTTTTGAGATGAACGGAGTGGGGATTCGAGATGAGGGGGTGGAGAAGAGTCCACGGTGTTGTTTTGGTGGTGATTGGTGGTCCTCCACCGCCATGGGCGATTTCCGGCGGCGGAATTAGGGTGGGGGAGGGCGGCGTTACGTTGGGTCTCTGAGGGATGGGGTGAGAGAGAGAGACGAAGGGATGGGGGGGGGTAGAGGTTCGAACATATAAATATTAAACAAACCCCAGTTCCGGACCGTTAGATCAACAGAGATCAACGGTCCTGATTTGGTCTGTTAAAACGGGGTCGTTTTGGATTGCTGGGGGGAAGACCGGGTTCTGGGGGCGGGTCGCGGGCCAGTTTGGACGGGTATGGGAGTGGGTTTGGGGGGAAACGTTTGGGCCTGGGGTTTGGAAATTAAAGATGGCCCAAACATACTTATATTTCTATTCTTTTTCTTTCCATTTCTTTTCAATTTCAAATCTTTTTCTTTCTTTTCTAAATAAAACCTACATTAATTCTAAACTAAAATTATCCTACCAAATTAGATTAATGTTCAAAATAATATTTACAACAACTAATTAACTACCAAATTAAAAGAAAACTGCAAGATTCACAGCTAAATGCAAAAATGCGTTATTTTTTGTGATTTTCTATTTTTGTAACACAAATAGATTACTAACTAATTTCAAAATGCCAAATTAAATCCTAAATGCAAATGCAACATATTTTTTTGTATTTTTCATGAATTAAATAAAATAAACATGGACAAACAAATGCAAACAATTAACACAAAAATGCCACAAAATTCAAAAAATTGCAAATAATGAAAAGAAATTATTTTGTTTGAATTTTTGGGAATAATTCATATATAGGGCAAAAATCACGTGCTCACACTCACCATTAGTTTTTACTTTCCAACCATAATGGTTGGAAAGAGTTTTCCATGATATACCCTCCATTGGGGCAATCTTCAATAACTTTTCTACCCAACTACGGAAGTTGGGCACAGATTCTACAACACCCATGGTTGCTGAAAAGAAAAAGAAGCAAGATTAAGAAAAATAAGCAAGCCTAGGAATAAAAAGGCATGAGAAGAATTTAACACTTACGTGCAAAATTCCACTTCTCAGGGAAGCGGATGTTCTTTTCACCCACTAAACCATCAGTGGGAGCAGCAACAAATCGGGCATACCAGCCATGGTCTTTATCATCCTCGGGACTCACTAAGACCCTCTTACTCCTGGCTGCTAAACTAAACACGCAGTTTCGAAAAAGCCTAGGGGAGTAAAGATGAATTAGGTGGGGTAAAGTGAATTCAACGTCTGCCATGTTAGCAAGGTGCCTCAAACAGGCGACAGCTCTTCACACAATCGGACCAATTTGACCCAAACATACATCGAAAAAACGACAAAAATCTAGAATGACCGGGTCAATGGCCGGTTTAAACCCTAGAGTAAAGGGGTATGTGTAAACAAAGGAGAATCCTATTAAGTAAGATGTGATCCTTAGATTTGAGTTAGGTATGATAACTGGGAAATCATCACTCCAATGACAGTCCTTACGAACTATGGGAGCTAAAACTTCTGTGATTTGAGTAGGAAAGGGATCAGCACGATCTAAAGAAGCAACTTGAGTTCTAAGAGACTCTCTATCATGATGAAAGGAAATTTCAGAGGGGATTATTTCTTCAACCAAAGGCTCACGATGTGGCTCAGAAGATTCTTTATTACGAGAAGAACTCCTCTGAGAATGTGAACCCCTAATCCCAGAAGAGGGAACAGAGCTAGAAGAAGGAGTTGACGTACTACCACGAACAGATCCAAGGCTACGGAGTCTACCCCCTCTTCTGTGTCTAATCGGAGCATTGGGGAAGCTATCCAGAATGGGGGTTCTCTTAGGGTTAGGATTTGATGAAGCCATGGCAGAGAGGGTTGAAGTGGAGCAGAAAATAATAAGGAGATTTCGAAAGATTAGAGTGTTTGATACGCTTTATGTGAAACAAGACAAGAAGAGAAGTTATATTTATACTAATGGATAACTGGCAAAGAGAAAAAGTACGATGATGGAAGAACCATAATGATGATAACTGATACTTCGTGAAAAGTGAAGCCGAAAAGAAAGCCTAAAAAAGTGCTGCAAAATAGTACGACCAATAAGAGAATGACACGTGTCTAGTGCATTAAAAGGAAGTGACAATTGAAGCGTCAACTCTGTCAGAGCATTAATGGTGACAAAAATTCTCCTTTAATGAATTCCACTTCCCAATATTCGAACTTATGAATAAATGGAAAGTGGGGGGACTATCTGTATTGGGAAAAATTTGTATTCATATATACATGATGACGTGTCCTGACACGTGGAATGGATAATGAGTTGTGATTTGCCACGGTTCAAGAGTTACAAACAGGTACGGGTAAAAAGAGGCACGAGACGAGAGGCTCAGCGCCCCGTTCCTGTTTAAGCTTATTTACATACGAGCAATGAGAAGAATGAACCTGGCTAAAGAAAAAGATGCAAATACGGCATTTAAAGGGTATTAAATGCTGGAGCCGTTAAGGAATATATACATTCAATGTAATGATTATGTAACGTAGCATTTAATGTCATTAATCACTCATAATAGCCTCATTATGACTTAGGCATAACGTGCATTTCCAAAGATTCCCAAAGGGACCTATAAAAGGAGAAATATGTAATCACTGGAGGGACAAGTGACTATTGAAATATACTCTGATTTACCAGCTTTCATACTTGGCTATTCTAAAATTTCTTTCTTTATTTACTTTTTCGATTATCAGTAACCCGATTCTTCTAATTTCTAGCTTTGACTAAAAATCTATTTTTGGTTAACATAGCTTGTTTTAGTTTTGTTTGTAAATCAACTCNGTAAGCCCAAATTTATATCACCAATTAATCCTAATGCTTTAAATGGAATTCGAGCTTTCAGCATGTTGGGCTTCAGAAACTAGTCCAAAAGTGAAGAATTCTATCAGCATTTATGAATGTGTTACCAACGTTGGGTCATAGCAGGAGCCTGATTCGAAGCTGTCCTTGATAATCCACAATTCATCAAATATACTGATTCATCAGACTAATAATGTCTGGGCTAGTAGCACACGGTTAAGCCCAAAGCTTATTCAAAATGGCAAATCATCACGCTGGGCTCATGAACGAACCCAGGCCTGCGAAATTGGTCTTATTGGATCCTAAGAGTTCTGATTTCTAAGCCAATTGGGTCTAATGATTTTAAACCTCTCTTAGGGTTAGGATTTGATGAAGCCATGGCAGAGAGGGCTGAAGTGGAGCAGAAAATAATAAGGAGATTTCGAAAGATTAGAGTGTTTGATACGCTTTATGTGAAACAAGACAAGAAGAGAAGTTATATTTATACTAATGGATAACTGGCAAAGAGAAAAAGTACGATGATGGAAGAACCATAATGATGATAACTGATACTTCGTGAAAAGTGAAGCCAAAAAGAAAGCCTAAAAAAGTGCTGCAAAATAGTACGACCAATAAGAGAATGACACGTGTTTAGTGCATGAAAAAGAAGTGACAATTGAAGCATCAACTCTGTCAGAGCATTAATGGTGACAAAAATTCTCCTTTAATGAATTCCACTTCCCATATATTCGAATTGATGAATTAATGAAAAGTGGGGGGACTATCTGTATTGGGGAAAATTATATTTATATATATATGGTGACGTGTCATGACACGTAGACTGGCCAAACATTCAAAGAATTAAGGTTGGTTAACAGATACGAGCAACACCAGGTACGAGCAACAACAGATACGAGCAAGTTAAATGGAGAAGGCACGAGCAGTCATACAAGTAATTCAATGCTCGTACCTATTCAAGACATTTAAAGGTCAAAGATCGTGAAGAGTCAAAGGAATGAATCTGACAGCAAAAAAGAGCCCAGATACAACATTTAATAAGTATTAAATACTGGAAACGTTAGAGGATATGTATTTAATGTATATGATTGCATAACGTAACATTTAAAGTCATTAATTGCCCATAATTGTCTTATTATGACAAAGGTAAAGTCTGTATTCCCAAAATGGCTATAAAAGGGAAAGTCACAAACAACTGTAAGCACGAAAAAAACACTATTGGAATATACTTTGATTTACTTGCTTTCTGATTATATTATTCACAAATTTCTTTCTTTATATATTCTTTTCTGATTATCAGTAACCCGAGTTCTTCTAAATTCAAGCTTTGACCTAGAATCTAATTTTTGGTTAAACAACTACGTCTTGGATCCTCCTAATTAAATTTACTTTCTTTTGTTTCTTCTCGATGTCGTTTAGATCCTTCACCAATCGACTTACATTCCTTTTTATACGGATATATATTTTCAAAGAACTCAATTATCTGATTTTACAACTGTATTATTATGAATGTCGAGATTTTCTGATTTATGAATCAGAAATCGATATGCTTTACTATTGGTCGCATATTCTATGAAAACACAATCAACGGTTTTCGGTCCTATTTTTACCCTTTTGGGTTTAGGAACTTGAACTTTAGCCAAACACCCCCACACTTTGAAATAATTCAAGTTGGTCTTCCTTCCTTTTCATTTCTCATATGGAATCGATTGTGTTATGCTATGGGGTACTCGATTTAGTATCCGGTTAGCCATCAGAATGGATTCCTCCACAAGTTCTGTGGCAAACCAGAACTTATCAACAATGCATTCATCATCTCCTTTAATGAACGATTCTTTCTTTCCGCAATTCCATTGGATTGGGGCGTGTAAGGGGCCGTTGTTAGATGAATAATTCCATATTCTAAATATATTTCTTCAAAAGGAGATTCATATTCACCACCCCTATCACTTCTTATCATTTTGATTTTCTTGTTAAGTTGCATTTAAACTTTATTTTTTTTTTTTGCTTGAATGCATCTATTGCTTCATATTTACTATTAAGTAAATATAGCAATATTGAGTACTGTCGTCAATAGAAGTTATTGAGTACTGTCGTCAATTTGAATTCCTTTCAACTGACTTATAAGGATGTTTAACATACTTAGATCCCACACATATTTGACATTTTTATTTGTCGCATTCAAACTTAGGCAATACTTCCAAATTAATAATTATTTGCAAGGTTTTATAATTGACATGTCCCAAACGTATATGCCATAATTCATTTGACTCAAGTAAGTAAGAAGAAGCTGAAGTTTTATTATTCTCAACGACCATTACATTCAGTTTGAAAAGGCCTTCAGTAAGGTAAGCTTTTCTTACAAACATCTCATTCTTACTTATTACAACCTTATCAGATACAAAGACATACTTAAACCCGTTCTTAACGAGAAGTCCAGCAGAGACTAAGTTCTTCCTAATCTTAGGAACATGAAGGACATTGTTCAGAGTCACCACCTTGCCAGAAGTCATTTTCAGAAAAATCTTGCCACATCCTTCAATTTTGGCCGTTGCAGAATTTCAATAGAAAGCATCTCTTCTGGTCCAACGGGAGCATTGTAGCAAACGCTTCTCCAACAGTACAAACATGGCGAGTGGCTCCAGAATCAATCCACCACTCCTTAGGATTTCCCACGAGGTTGCATTCAGAAAGTATAGCACACAAGTCATCAACATCTTCGTGCTTTTTAACCATGTTTGCTTGACCCTTCTTCTTGTCTTTCTTTGGAGCACGACAATCTGCAGATTTGTGTCCAGCTTTCCCACAGTTGTAGCAATTTTCGCTGAACCGCTTCTTGCTTGGGTTCCTTTTCGGTCCAGAAGCCTTCTTTCTCTTTCTATTATTTTGAGGAGCATCCTCAACATTGTTTGCTCCCATTATTGTTGAGTTTCCACGGCCTTTTTTTTCCAGCAACTTTGTTGTCCTCTTCGATTCTCAACCAAACAATGAGATCGTCAAGCGACATCTCCTTGCGTTTGTGTTTTAAGTAGTTTTTGAAGAGGACAAAAACTATTAACAAATAAATTTGGTCCAAAAAATTAATCAATCAATCGATCATTTGACCGAAGCCGAAGCCGAGCGAGCGACAACGACGGCGTGAGGCTTGCCTTCTTCTTAACTCTTTAAGAGCTAAAATAAGAGCAATTATATATATACCCATCAAAAATCTTTTCCTCCTCTAATATGGGACAATGTCCCTTTGTCAAGGAGGGAAACTCAAATATTTTATTTTCCCTCCATTTCCCACTCACCCTCTTTTAAGCTTATTTTAGCTTTAAAAACTCAAGAATTTATACAATATGTCTTTTGTATATTTTGTATTTGATTTGTATATATTTTGTGTGTGGTGTGTGCTTTCAATCAAAACTTACTCTCTTAATACAATTTTGATACATATCAACAACTTTATGTAAAAAGATAGTATTGATAACTTAAATACAAATTTTATACAATAATTCATACATTATACAACTATTTTTTTAACTTTCATACAATATTCAGATAAAAAATATATATAACTACAACATAATACAATTTACGTACTATTATAATACAAACTTTACTACAATTTCGTAAGTATATTGTGTGTAATGTATTATTCTTCTTCTTCTTTGAGTTTCAATCTGAAATTCAACCAAAATCAAGTCTAATCTTCACCAAAACACCGTCAAAATTGAGATATAAGCTCCAAACAATATTCCCAATTATTTGCAACAACACCCAATCCAAATAAATAATGATTTTTGAAAATCCAAATTCGATTTCAAAGCTTCAAATATTTTTAATGGCTGTCAATGGTAGAGAGTCAAACACCTTCAAAATTTGATTGACAATGTCAATTCGAACACCAATTGTACAACATGAAAGGAAAATTGCTAAGTTAAAACGATTGAAATCCACTAATGAATTCCATTAAGACTATATACAATAAGAAAGTATTAAAAAAACAGAGAGCACCAAATGAAGAAAAATTGAGGGGGGGGGGGGATAGAGAAGGAGAGTAAAGAGACGAAGAGAGAGAGAGAGAGAGAGAGAGAGAGAGGGAGGGAGGGAGGGAGGGAGGGAGTGGGCAAGTATAACGGGATAAAGAAATAACTTATATTCCTTATTCAATTCCTAATATAAAGGGATACTCATTTAAAGCTTATTTGTATATAATTGGTAAATTGTATATGACCATGTAATTAAATTGAAACTTGAGTAGGGAGCGTAATAAGGTTTCAAATAGTGTATAGTAAGGTAAAAATCCCTAAACTATATAACTTTTGTCTGTTGCCTACCTAAATTATCACTTGTCCCCGAAAATCCTGAACCATATCCCCCTTCATAATATAATACAATCTCCAAATTATTTTTAAAATCTGCCATATGGCAATCTATGTGGATAGTTGTTTAGCTTAATCAAAAAATCAGACTTAATTAAGATTTTAATACTCTTTATTATATTGTAAAAAGTTATACAATAAAAATAAAAAAGGGAGCTAGGGTTAAAACTAGTTGGACAATTGTAAAAAACTCATTTTCGCTTTGTTCTCATTGGAGACTTTGTTCTCATCGAGAATGGCTACACTAATCTCTCAGTAGCGTTTTTCTCCATTAATCTTGGTTCTAACCTCGATTTCCTTGTCTATTCTTGCTTCTGTTCAAAAATTGAGATAAAAACTAGGGTTTCTGCTCCTGAATCGGTATAGAAGATTAGGGTTTTGACATAGCTAAATTCTGAAGATTTTTTAAAGGAGATACTTAAGCCGTTAAAGAAGATAACTACACACAATTCCTGTTTCTTTATTCCCTAATTTCTTGAAAGGCATTAAACCTCATACTCTACAAATACTTGAAAGAGTGTTTCTTCTTTCAAATAAATTTGGGTAAAAAATGAGGGATGAATAAAATGAGAAAGATAAGAAATAGACTCAGAAATAACAAGAGAGAGAGAATTTCAGATGGATTGAGATGAAGAAATGGAGAAGAAAAGTGAAAAAATAAGGAAGGAAGGTGAAATATAAAGAAAAAGAGAAGAAAACAAAAAAAAATATAAATTTAAAAAAAAGGTAATTAGCTGTTAGACACTGTCAGATGGCCATTTTAATGGCTTTTTGTAGCCTTCGCGCGCCCTTGGGCGATTTATTATGCACATTATGCCATATAAGCGGCGAGGAAGTTTTTTTATAAAGGGAGATACATTTAGGATATTTTCGGGGACAAGCAATAGTTTAAGTGGGTTTAAGGTATTAACTCTAAAATAAATATATTTTGATAGGTCAATTTTTTTTCTTTTTGGTAGGAAAAGATTACTCAATTTTATTTAAGTATTATAGAGAGTCATTAAGCTATTTTTCTATTACTATAACATCTGAGGCGAATCCTGTATTTGGGGAGAGATCATCAGGCAAGACATGGCGATGCTTCAGCTAACCGAGGATATGACCTTGATAGGAGGTGTGGAGGTCGAGATTAGGGTAGAAAGCTAGGTAGTTGAGTATTTTCCTCATTCATATCAGTAGCAGCAACATTAGTATTGTATTTTCTTATTAGTAGATGTCTATTACTATTTGTTGTTTCTTTCGCTTTGATTTCCTATTGGATTGTTGGTATTGATGCTTGTTGTTACTGCTTCTTTTTTCTTCTTTTATCATTCCAACACACCCACCCGTGGAATTACACTGAGTTTATTGTTGTTGCTGGAATCAACCTTAAGATTCTTAGTATTGAACCTATTATATTGTAAAGACCCGACTGGTCGTTTTGAGTATCTGCACTTCGCTCGGTGATTTAGAGCCAAACTCTGTGTTTCGAAGCCTTTAGAGCCTTATTCTAGCCTTCCTTTATTTGTGTGCGCAGTCCGGGTATTGACCCGGGAGGCTTATATGCTAAAAAAATTGATAAAAATAAGAATTTTTGCCTAAAAAGTTATTTTAGTTGATTTCGGTCAACGTTTTGAGTAAATGGACCTGGACCCGTATTTTGACGATCCCGATGGGTCCATATTAAAATATGAGATCTGGGCGTATGCCCGGATCGAATTCCGAGGTCCCTAACTTGAGTTATGAATTTTTATTGAAAATTAAAAGTCTGAAAAATCTAATGTTTTTTAGAATTGATTGAATGTTTGGCATTGTTGATACCGGGTCCGTATTTTGGTTCCGGAGCCCGGTACAGGTCCAATATCATATTTTTGACTTATCCGTGAAGTTTGGTGGGAAACGAAGTCGGTTTGATGTGATTCGAACGTCCGGTGGTAAAAATAGAGATTTCAAAACTTTCTTGAAAATTTCATTTGATTTGGTGTTCAATTCGTTGTTCTAGGTGTTATTTTGGCGATTTGATCGCACGAGCAAGTTCGTATGATATTTTTAGACTGGTGTGCATTTTGGTTTGGAGTCCCGAGGGGCTTGGGTGTTTTTTTGGATCATTGGTTGAGAGACTAGTAAAGTTAAGAAATTTGGGAGTTTGACCATGGTCAATATCGGGTTAATACGACCTCTTTTCAGTGTTTTTAGTACGCGAACAGGTCCGTAGCGTGTTTTATGATTGAAATTCATATATGGTTTGTGTCCGGGAGATTCCGGATGAGTTTCGGGGTGGTTTCGGATCATTTCGGAGAAGTTTGGGTTTGGCTGGTTTCTGGTGCAACACTGTTCATTCGCAATTGCGAATTTTTTATGGGAATTGCGAAAACACTGTTCATCCGCAATTTCCAACCATTTATGGCAATTGCGAAAACACTGTTCATTGGGAAATGCGAAGTTTTGTTCGCAAATGCGACATCTGCAGTCTGTTAAGTGCTGAGAATTCCGAGTTTTTGCTTCATTTTTCATATTTTTGAACCCTAGCTTCGAGGTGAAGCGAGTTTGAGAGAGGATTTTCATACCAAAACATTGGGTAAGTATATTTAACCAGTTTTCAACTATATTTCATGATTTTATACAAGATTTAACATCAAATTCATGAGAAATCTATGGAAAAATTTGGGGATTTTGTCAAAGTTTTGAAAAATAAAAAATTGAGATTTGAGAGTCGAATATGACTCGAATTTGAAAACAAAACACATATTTGGAGTCGTGAGGCTGTGGGTAGCCAAGACCTACCCTTGGACCCAGGTTCTGACCAGGCGGGCCCGGGGTTTGACTTTTGTTGACTTTTGGGAAATCTAATAGAAATCATAGCTTTATAAATTGAAATTATTTTCTCTTGCATTATGTGATGTATTCAAGTCGTTGATCGCTAGATTGAGTCGGTCGGAGGCGATTTGTTAAGGAAAAAGGCTAGAGCGAGTGTTGAGTTAGCCGAACGGAGGTAAGTGTTTTGCCTAACTTTGTTGAGGGAATTTTTCCTCCTATTTGTCATTGTTTGCTACATGTGGGGGCGATACATATGTGAGGTGACGAGCGTATATGTATGTGCTAGGGTTAATCATGCTCGGGGGTGGATTATGTTATATTTATGCTTGTAGAACTTCGCGATCTCCTGCTTCATGCCTTACTTGACTCTTAGAAGCTAAGAACATAATCTTAAATGATAGGAATCAAGACTTAGCTTATTATAACATGATCAAACTTGACAAAAATTCTGAGAATACATTGATGTGTCTAATTCGGTCATCTCTATGCGAAATTATCAGTACATTACTATGGCCCATACTCATGAGATGGTAGACTCTATGCTTGTGTTGTGGATCACTGTGAGAATTGTGGAAGTATTTGAATAATACGGTTCTTGAGGGTTGTTGAATCATTGTTGATTTGAAAAGATGTGATTGGGATTTGTTTGAAATATCTGTTAAAACACTCTCCTTGATGTTATTTGTGCTTCCTGCCTTATTTTTCATTGATACTCATATGCTTGGTAAGGAAGAGTGTAAAGCACGAAGGGTGATGCCGTACCATTGCTTATACATTATCATGTGAGGGAGAGTTTAAAGCAAAAAGGGTGATGCCGTGCCATATCATTGAGAGTAAAAGAACGAAGGTTGATGCCGTGCCATATTATTGAGAGTAAAAGCACCAAGGGTGATGCCGTGCCACATTATTGAGAGTAAAAGCACGAAGGGTGATGCCGTGCCATATCATTTGAGAGTAAAAACACGAAGGGTGATGCCGTGCCATTTCATTTATATCGTTATGTTTGTATGTTACGTGAGGTCATGGCACGATGGGTGTTTCCGTGCAGGCGAGGATGAGGGATATGCATTATGTTTGATGTCAGTCTTCTGTGTATATGTCATTGTCTTTACCTTGAACTGTTATTGTCATAATTATAGATCTGAGGTGATTTGTTGCCATTGTTCTGTCATGATCTCCATCTCAATTGTTGTTGTGTTGCTCATACCTTCTACTTGCTTAACTTGCAAATACCATGCCTATTTCCTGCTTTTATAATTATACTCATGTTGTATCTATTCTGTTGCACCTTAGTGTAAGCCTTCTACCATGCTAGTCATTCATGCCCTTACTTGTTAACTTGTAAAGATCATGTGTTTCCTTCTTGTTTGCTATATTTATACTTAGGCCTCCACTATGCTAGTTAATTGAAGTTGATACTCTTTGTTTTCTAATTGATGTTATTACTCACGTGCTTCCGTTTAGTCCTTTACTGTGGCCCACGTGTATATCCTTGTCCATTATTATTACTTGCATATTTCCTACTTTGTGATTCCTATTATTGTGTTTCTGTCATATGGTTGGTTCTGTTATACGTTCATTTGGAAGGATGAGGTGAACGCACGAAGGGTGTTGCCGTGCTAATTAATTTGTTACATAAATTTATTTATACATGGTGAGGATGAGATAAAAGTACGAAGGGTGTTACCGTGCCATGTGGACATACTTCTCATACTAGGAAAGATCGTAAATCTTCTAATGTGGTTCATTTAAGTAATTGTTGACTGTCTCGCCGAGTTGTATATGATACCTTTATCTGTTATGCTTGGACTGCTTTACTGCTAATCTAATGTACAGGTTATAACAATAAGCATGTTTTAACTAAAAGCTCCGTCACTACTTCGACGAGGTTAGACAAAATACTTACCAGTACATGGGGTTGGTTGTACTGATATTGCACTTCTGCACGTTCCGTGCAGATTTTGGAGCGAAGTTGTTGGTGACGTCGTGTGCTGATTCGGAAGATGTTCGTGCGTTTGGATATAGTTGCCACTTGTCCTTGGTAGTTTAGATTATTGCTAATCTATTTATGTAACCTTCAAACAGAACGTGTATTTATTTGTAACAGTTTTGAAATTGCAAATCTTAGAAGCTTGTGATTCGTACTACCAGGTCTTGGTAAAATTGTAATGGTTAGTTAGCTATTCTCTATTTTCTTATTATCTCAGTCGTATTGTGTTATTCATGTTAGTTGGCTTACCTAGCCGGTTGAGTTAGGTGCCATCACGGCTTGTGGTTTTTGGGTCGTGACATATATTTTTAAAGTTATGAATTCATATATATTACTCCCTCCGTTCCAATTTATGTGAACCTGTTTGATCGGACACGGAGTTTAAGAAAAAATGAAGACTTTTAGAATTTGTGGTCCTAAACAAGTCCAAATGGGGTCCAGAGTATTTGTGTGGTTATAAAAGCTTCTCATTAAGGGTAGAGTTGTAAGTTTAAGCTAAATTGTTACCAAATTTAGAAAGGGTTCATTCTTTTTGGAACGGACCAAAAAGGAAATAGATTCACATAAACTGGAACAGAGGGAGTATTTATTACAATTATAGTAAATTCTTACACATTAATTTTACTCGCGTTGAAAGTATTGGATTCAGATGAACATCATACATTCACGATACATCCGCCCCGGTAAAACATCACATAATTTTAGCTAAATATCATAGAAAATTACTAGTGGAAGCACTACTTTTTGTGCATGATATAATAGTGACTTGCATTGGTTGGGGGGGGGGGGGGGAATACAATTTATCATAATCGATTTGTTAACATGTTGGTTAACCGTATTCTGAAACACGGAAAAAAATCATTGGCTTATCAAATTATCTATCGAGCCGTGAAAAAGATTCAACAAAAGACAGAAATGGGTTGCTGGATATAGGATCCTCGTAGGAGGCTGGACTAAGATCCACCCGAGAGGGGGGGTACGGGCTCGAGGGTAGGGGTGGGTGGGTGGTGCAGAAAATTAAAAATATAAAAAAAAAAAAAAGTAAAATTGGGGCAACTAAATAAATTTTTAGATAAGTTGGGTTGAGATCCCTTTGTTTTGGGTGAATTTCATGGGTTGTATTTGGGCTGCTTAATGGGTTAGAATGGGCTATGAAAAATAATGGGCTAACTTGGGCTCATCCCAAATAAATCCATGAGCTAAAATATTTGTAGCCCAACCCATTAATCTTTAGGCGGGTTGGATGGGTTTGGGCTCAAATTGCCACCCCTAATTGGATCCTTCCCCAAGGATCAACCTTCCTTTTTCCCGTCTTCTAAAAAAGCTTTTTTCTCCTTATTACTCTCTTTCCTCTTTACCTCATACAATAAATTCAAAATTCTTGCAATTTGCCACACAGTCGGCTTTTAATTTTGAGTGTGTCAAATTCAGACTTTTTCCAAGTGAAGAAAGATGGGAAAATATTAAAACTGATAATGATATACAATTGCCCGCATCAAAAGATCTACATAAGTATACAAATATTGCATTGAACTGACACATGTGGAGGGGGAGCGGGAATTTTGTGCCTACCTTTAAATTTTTGGCTAGCTATTATAATTAGTTTTTGGTTTCAAATTGCATAATAGATTTGTGGGCTAGAGATTGTCAAAAGTTTCAGCCAAGCGGCTAAAAGTGAAATTGTCTCTAAGTCATACGGGCTCGTAATCAAGTAACCCATGCTCCTCTAATTGAGGGAAAAAACATAAATAGCCAGTCGGCTAATGCCCCCTTCTCTCACCTAAAATAAATAAAAAATAAAAAACCCTTCCTTTTATACGTTGCCTTATCTTCTGCAAATATCCATCAGAAAATTATCATAATCTCGTCCTTCTTTGCCCAAAAAATATTCGACCTACAATCGGCAATAACTACAGAAAAAGAATCTCCATTAACAACCAACAAAATTAGGAAATATAGATTATCATCAGAAGGAGGAATGAAGAACAAATATACCAATTGCAACTCGTAAATACCATTATCTTCTTTTTTATCTTTGCCACCCCCACTAGCCACCAGTGTATAGACTATGTAATCATTGTATGCCCAGTCCATACTTCGTGTATATTCCTAAATTATGCACTGAATATACATTAACTATACATTATACGCATGTTATACAAAGTGTATACATAAGTACAGCACTATTATACAGTGTTAATTTCACTGTTACACAATGCTTATTTTACTGTTATACAATGTATAAATAATTACTATACAAAAATTCTTACTCACAAGCACCATTAGGACGAGAAAAGAGAAAAAAAATTCAAATCCACCGCTTGAAAAAACTGCCCAATTGGGTTAGAGGCGAGAGAAAGGAGGGCAAAAATGGGTGAATTTGAGGAAGAGGAAGACGAAAGAAACAGGAAAAAAAATGGCCAGCAAAATTGTGAAGAAGAGAGAAGAGGGAGACAATGTTGAGAGAGAGAGAGAGAGAGGGGGGGGGAGGAGAATGATGGGAGCGATTATGTTAACCGGAGAAAGTGAGAAGAGGGTTAAAAAGATAATAAAAGTAAACTACGGCTATTTAAAGTTTTAATCTTTTATGGGCTGTTGTTTCAGGTAAATTTCAATATGGGAAAAGAACATAAATAGCCATCCGGCTGTCACCCTTTTCCCAGTTTAGCCGTAAACTTTCATCAACAAAAAATAGCTAGTTGGCTAATGCCCCCTTCTATCAGCTAAAATAAACAAAAGATAAAAAAACCCTTCCTTTTATACGTTGCCTTATCTTCTACAAATATCCATAAGAAAAATTATCATAATCTCGTTCTTCTTTGCCCAAAAAATATTCGACCTCCATTCGGTAATAACACTGAAAAAGAATCTCCATCAACAACAAACAAAATTAGGAAATACAGATTATCATCACAAGAATGAAGAACAAATATACCAATTGCAACTCGTAAATACCATTGTCTTCTTCTTTATCTTTGTCACCCCCATTAGCCAGTATATAAATTATGTAATCATTGTATGCTCAGTCCATACTTCGTGTATATTCCTAAATTATGCACTGAAAATATATTAATTATACATTATACATATGTTATACAAAGTGTATACTTATGTACATCATTTTTATACAATGTTAATTTCACTGTTACAAAGTGTTTATTTTACTGTTACACAATGTATAAACAATTTCTATACACAAATTCTTGCTCACAAGCACCATTAGGACGAGAAAAGAGAAAAAAAAATTCAAATCCACTGCCTGAAAAGACTGCCCAACTGGGTTTGAGGTGAGAGAAAGGAGGGCAGAAATGGATGGATTTAAGGAAGAGAGAGACGAAAAAACAGGAAAAAAAATGGCCAGCAAAATTGTGAATAAGATAGAAGAGGGAGACGATGTTAAGAGAGAGAGAGATAGAGAGAGGAGAATGATGAGAGCGATTATGTTAACCGGAAAAAGTGATAATAGGATTAAAAAAAGTAATAAAATACTGATATTAAAAGTTTTTATCTTTTATGGGCTGTTGTTTCAGTTAAAATTCTAATTTGAAAAAAAAAACATAAATAGTCATCCGGCTATCTCCCTTTTCCCTGTTTAGCCATAAACTTTCATCGACAAAAAATAGCTAGTTGGCTAATGACCCCTTCTATCAACTAAAATAAATAAAAATAAAACCCTTCCTTTTATACGTTGCTTATCTTCTGAAAATAACCATCAGAAAATTATCATAATCTCGTTCTTCTTTAAAAAATATTCGACCTACGTTTGGCAATAACTACTGAAAAAGAATCTCCATCAACAACCAACAAAATTAGGAAATACAGATTATCATTAGAAGGAGGAATGAAGAACAAATATACCAATTGCAACTCGTAAATACCATTATCTTCTTCTTTATCTTTGTCACCCCCATTAGCCACTAGTGTATAAACTATGTAATCATTGTATGCTCAGTCCATACTTCGTGTATATTCCTAAATTATGCACTCAAAATACATCAATTATACATTATACACATGTTATACAAAGTGTATACTTATGTAAATCATTTTTATACAATGTTAATTTCACTGTTACACAGTGTTTATTTTACCGTTATACAATGTATAAACAATTGCTATACAAAAATTCTTACTCACAAGCACCATTAGGACGAGAAAATAGGAAAAAAAATTCAAATCCACCGCATGAAAAAATTGCCCAATTGGGTTTGAGGCGAGAGAAAGGAGGGCAGAAATGGGTGGATTTGAGGAAGAGAGAGATGAAAGAAACTGGGAAAAAATGGCCAGGAAAATTATGAAGAAGAGAGAAGATGGAGACAATGTTAAGTGTGTGTGTGTGTGTGTGTGTGTGAGAGAGAGAGAGAGAGAGAGAGAGAGAGAGAGAGAGAGAGGG
>NW_017670720.1:407256-416590 GCF_001879085.1 Nicotiana attenuata | reverse complement strand
CAAAATACTAACTTCGCCAATTCAAGCCTAATTCTACACCGGGCCTCCAAAACCAATTCCGATCACGCTCCTAAGTCACAAATCACCTAACGAAGCTAACCAAATCATAAAAACTCCGATCCGAGCTCATATACAAATAAGTCAACTCTTGGTCAAACCTTTCAAATTCAAGCTTTCGACTGAAATTGCTCTTTCCCATTCATTCCAAATTTTCCTGAAAACCAAAACCAACGATCTACATTAGTCACAATACATGACACGGGGCAAGTCATGCCCGAGAACTAGCGATCAAAGTGCAAAAGCTCGAAACGACCGATCGGATCGTTACATAACTACTGAAAAAGAATCTCCATCAACAACCAACAAAATTAGGAAATACAATTATCATCAGAAAGAGGAGTGAAGAACAAATATAATAATTGCAACTCGTAAATACCATTATATTCTTCTCTATCTTTTCCACTCCCATTAGCCACCAGTGCATTACCGGCTTGAAGGCGAAGCCGCCTATTTCTTAGGGCAAAGGGCGCTCCATCCTCCTAACTCCTTCCACTTCTCCCAGGGACAGGAACTACGGCTTGACCTTCGGGGTCCATGGGACCCCTCCTTTGAGGGCGCTTAAACTATGTAATCATTGTATACTCAGTCCATACTTCATGTATTTTCCTAAATTATTCACTGAATATACTTTAATTATACATTATACACATGTTATACAAAGTGTATACTTATGTACATCATTGTTATACAATGTTAATTTCACTGTTAGACAGTGTTTATTTTACCGTTATACAATGTATGAGCAATTGCTATAATAAAATTCTTACTCACAAGCACCATTAGGACGAGAAAAGAGAAAAAAATTATAAATCCACCGCCTGAAAAAATTGCCCAATTGGGTTTGAGGCGAGAGAAAGGAGGGCAGAAATGGGTGGATTTGAGGAAGAGAGGGACGAAAGAAACAGAAAAAAAAGCCAGCAAAATTGTGAAGAAGAGAGAAGAGGGAGACGATGTTGAGAGAGAGAGAGAGATTCACATACTATTCCTCCCCACTAAAAAGAGCGATTGAGAATCTCGAGAACCTAAACAGAGAGAGAGAGAGAGAGAAGAGAATGATGGGAGCAATTATGTTTACCGGGAAAAGTGAAAATAGGGTTAAAAAAGTAATAAAAGTAAAATATGGCTATTAAAAGTTTTTATCTTTTATGGGTTGCTATTTGAGTTAAAATTTCAATTTGGGGAAAAAACATAAATAGCCATCCGGGTGTCTCCCTTTTCCCTGTTTAGCCGTAAACTTTCATCAACAAAACATAGCCAGCCGGCGAATGTCCCCTTCTATCAACTAAAATAATTAAAAATTAAAAAAATCCTTCCTTTTATACGTTGCCTTTTCTTCTGCAAATATCCATCGAAAAATTATCATAATCTCGTCCTTCAAATATTCGACCTACATTCGGTAATAAGTACTGAAAAAGAATCTCCATCAACAACCAACAAAATTAGAAAATACAGATTATCATCAGAAAGAGGAATGAAGAACAAATATACTAATTGCAACTCGTAAATACCATTATCTTCTTCTTTATCTTTGTCACCCCCATTAGCCACCAGTGTATAAACTATGTGATCATTGTTGCTCAGTCTATACTTCATGTATATTCCTAAATTATGCACAGAATCTATATTAATTATGCATTATACACATGTTATACAAAGTGTATACATAAGTAAATCACTGTTATACAATGTTAATTTCACTGTTACACAGTGTTGACTTTACTGTTATACAATGTATTAACAATTGCTATAAAAAAAAATTCTTACTCACCAGCACCATTAGGACGAAAAAAGAAAAAAAAATTTTTAAATCCACCGCCTGAAAAAAATGCCCAATTGGGTTTGAGGCGAGAGAAAGGATGACAGAATGGGTGAATTTGAGGAAGAGAGACGAAAGAAACAGAAAAAAAGGCCAGCAAAATTATGAAGAAGAGAGAAGAGGGAGACGCTGTTGAAAGAGAGAGAAAGAGAGAGAGAGAGAGGAGAATGATGGGAGCGATTATGTTTTCCGGGGAAAGTGAGAATAGGGTTAAAAAAAGTAATAAAAGTAAAATACAGCTAATTAAAGTTTTTATTTTTTATGGGCTGCTATTTAAGTTAAAATTCCAATTTGGGAAAAAAAATCATATATAGCCATCCCGCTGTCTCCCTTTTCCCTGTTTAGCCGTAAACATTCATCAACAAAAATTATCCAGTCGGCTAATGCCCCCTTCTATCAACTAAAATAAATAAAAAATAAAAAAAAACCCTTCCATTTATACGTTGCCTTATCTTCTCCAAATATCCATCAGAAAATTATCATAATATCGCCCTTCTTAACCCAAAAAATATCCGACCTACATTCGATAATAACTTGTCACGACCCAATTCCCAAACCCGGTCGTGATGGCGCCTCTCGTGAAGACAAGGCCAGCCAACAGAACATCAATACCTCTTTAATACTTACTTAGCATGAGTAAGTCTAAAACATTAATAAAACTATCATATGTGCGGAAGAAAAGTGATAAAAATAGGGAACCGTCCTGACACAGCCCGACTAGGGTATCACAAGCCACGAGCATCTAGAAGGATTTTTTTATACAACTACAAGGCCTGTAATACATGGATTAAAATTTAGAATCAAAAATAAGAAATCCGGTGCCGCGAACGCTGGCGGTCACCTTGCTCAGCTACGATAGCAAAATCCTCAACCAGCTCAAACCCGCTACCGGGTAAACAAATACCTACATCTGCACGCGAGGTGCAGGGAGTAAAGTGAGTACTCCAAATCAGTGAGTAGTAAAAGTAAATAAAAACTAAGCAGCAAGAAATCACGTAAAGCAATCCATCATGCTATATAGGATAGTGTAACCCTTTGAGAAAACAGTGAAACCGTGAAATCTTTAGAAACCATCTTAGCTCAGTTTAAAACCTCTTTAGAAAATATCTTTTTCCAATAGTTAAGCAAATGAATGCGAAACAGATAGTGCAAGTCAGCACAAAAGTCAGCCCCTCGGGCACAGCACTCCATTAACAAATAACACCAGGGTATCAGGTAAGTAATGCAGAAATAGCATGGAAGCCAATGAAATGAGAGTGTTGAAATGTCATGACAGATAATACAAATAGGAACAAATGCATGCGTGCAATGCAATGCATATAACGGTACGCTCCGGTACCCGCTGCGGCGTGCAGCCCGATCCATTTAACGTCGACGGCGCTCACTAGGGGTGTGTACAGACTCCGGAGGGGCTCTTACAGCCCAAGCGCAATATCAAGCCATCTCGTGGCATCAACCAGGCTCTCGGCCTCAATATCAAAGTAACCATCCAGGCCCTCGGCCTCAAGATCAATGTAATCAACCAGGCTCTCAGCCTCAAAATCAATATAACACTGCTGCGGCGTGCAGCCCGATCCATGCTCAGTCCAGAAATGCACATAAGCCACTTGGGCAATGTTAAAATAATAGTTCTCAGCTCAAAACGTCAATAAATTATAGTTTAAGTTTTCAAATCTTAGAAAGATGGCTGAGTTTGCGAAACAGTATTTAAAACCTTGGACCGAGATCAAATAATATGCAAAAATAATGCAAAAACGGAGATATCAATCCCTGAAGGATTCAAATAATTGGCACGAAGCCCAAATACGGCAATCAGCCCAAATCATGAAATATCAAATAAGTTTCAGTCAATTACACGATAAAATCAACAACCGGGACGGACCAAGTCACAATCCCCAACGGTGCTATACCCCACGCTCTCTATCCGGCGTGCAAGTCACCTCAATATAGCACTATGGGTGCAAATCCAGGGTTTCAAACCCTCAGGATATCATTTACAATCATTACTCACCTCGAACCGGTGAAATCTCTAGCTCGCGACGCCTTTGCCCCTCAAATCGGCCTCCACGCGCGTCGAATCTAACCAAAATCAGAGCGAATACATCACAATATGCGAAGGGAATGATACCCAATCGAAAACAATCGAAAAATAGCAAAAATCTCGAAACTAGCAAAACCCGAGCCCCGGGCCCACTTCTCGAAAAATCAGAAAATTCACATCAGTGGATTCCTCATCTCGCCACGAGTCTATACATATCAAATTTACCAAAATCCGAGCTCAAATGCTCCCTCAAATCCCAAATTTAAATCTCAAAATCCCAAGCCCTAGTTCATCAATTTTAGGCTTAATTCCATGGATTTCTAGGTGGATTTCACAATAAAAACGAGTATGGAGTTCAAAAATCTTACCTCCAAATCATTCTCTTCGAATCCCTCTTCAATTTGTCCCAAAGAGCTCTCAAAATACTCAACAATGGTGAAAATAAGGCTTAGCTCGCGGATGAAATATTATTAAAACCTTCTGCCCAGACTTGGAAAACCTTCACCGCGTCCGCGACTACTCCATCGCGAACGCGAAGCACAACACTTATTTTTTCCAAAATTAGACCTATGCGAATGCGGCCTTACTTATGCGAACGCGAAGCTATAATTTCCCAGAACTACGCGAACGCGACAATGCACATGCGAACGCGAAGACAAAAGTCTCTGAACCTCAATACTTTATACGCGTTCGTGGCTACTGGCACGCGAACGCGATGCACACTCAGCTAGCCCTCCGCAAACGCGGACCTACACATGCGAACGCGAAGAGTAATTCACTTGTCTCCCAAATCCCTTCTTCGCGAACGCGTGGCTATTTACGCGAACGCGAAGGGTAAATTCTCTGCAACAAATAGCTAGAAAAACCTGCAACTTTTAAAGGCCGAAATTGGTCCGATTGACCATCCGAAATCACCCCGAGGCCACCGGGACCTCAACCAAAAGCACCAACACATCCTAAAACCTCATTCAAACTTGTTCCAATCATCAAAATGCCTCAAACAACACCGAAATCATCAATTACATTGAATTCAAGCCTAAGTTCTTCTAAAAAGTTCTTCTAAAACTTCCGAAACACGCATTTGAACAAAAACCCAACCAAATCACCTCTGAATGACCTGAAATTTTGCACACACATCCCAAATCACATAACGAAGCTACAGCAACTCTCGAAATTCCATCCTAACCCTCGGATCAAAATTCACCTATCGACCGAAATTCGCCAAAATACTAACTTCGCCAATTCAAGCCTAATTCTACACCGGGCCTCCAAAACCAATTCCGATCACGCTCCTAAGTCACAAATCACCTAACGAAGCTAACCAAATCATAAAAACTCCGATCCGAGCTCATATACAAATAAGTCAACTCTTGGTCAAACCTTTCAAATTCAAGCTTTCGACTGAAATTGCTCTTTCCCATTCATTCCAAATTTTCCTGAAAACCAAAACCAACGATCTACATTAGTCACAATACATGACACGGGGCAAGTCATGCCCGAGAACTGGCGATCAAAGTGCAAAAGCTCGAAACGACCGGTCGGGTCGTTACATCCTCCTCCACTTAAACACACGTTCGTCCTCGAACGTACCCAGAGTTGTTCTAAAAGCCAACCACTTGCTGAATAACCTTACCATGCACATACCCGGGGGTGATCCCACGTCACCCTATCTCATATAGGTCCGATAACACATTGTAACTGAAATCCCACCATCCAATCTAGCCCATAAGCCATAGAACCACATTTTACTTTCCAAAATCATACACAAGATCAGAACCTCACATCTCTATTCAGTAAGCCCGAACCAGCTGTAATAGCCCGTACCTGCAACCTCAGGTGCATTCATATGATATACCACATAACTCAAACACTCAAAATGATAACTTCTACTCATAGCAGCTGCGCCCAACACTCGAATACCGGTAGGAAACCTCTTATCAACTGAGGTCTTATTCCACACTTCTATATGCTGCTAATGATAAATGAAACATGCAATAAACCGTAACCATCTCTNGTAATCATTGTATACTCAGTCCATACTTCATGTATTTTCCTAAATTATTCACTGAATATACTTTAATTATACATTATACACATGTTATACAAAGTGTATGCTTAAGTACATCACTGTTATACAATGTTAATTTTACTATTACACAGTGTTTATTTTACTGTTATACAATGTATAAACAATTGCTATACAAAAATTCTTACTCACAAGCACCACTAGGACGAGAAAAGAGAAAAAAATTATAAATCCACTGCCTGAAAAAACTGCCCAATTGGGTTTGAGGCGAGAGAAATGAGGGCAGAAATGGGTGGATTTGAGGAAGAGAGAGACGAAAGAAATAGAAAAAAAAAGCTAGCAAAATTGTGAAGATGAGAGAAGAGGGAGACAATGTTGAGAGAAAGAGAGAGAGAGAGAGAGAGAGAGAGAGAGAGAGAGAGAGAGAGAGAGAGAGAGAGAAGAGAATGATGTGTCACGACCCGGATTTCCCACCCCCGGGAGTCGTGATGGCGCCTACTAGTGAAAGCTAGGCAAGCCAATTATTTCAACTATTTACCTCTTTCTCATTTTTAATCCATTAGCAGTTAAGAACCAACATTTAATGAACAACATAATTTAATAAGCGGAAGACTGAAATGCAATGTTTTAATAACACTACCAATACCAATCCATAACAAAACTACCCAGAACTGGTGTCACAATTTCACAGACTGTCTAGGAATACTATGAATAAAGGTCTGAAAGATTTAAAACAACACTGTCTCTAGAAATACATGAAAGAAACATAATGAAAGGATAGAAGGAGACGCCAAGGCATGCGGACGCCTGCAGGACTACCTCGAGTCGCCTGGTGAACTAGAAGCAGCAACCTCACTGCGGTCCGAAAGCTACAACACCAGGATCTGCACAAAAGAGTGCAGAGTGTAGTATCAGCACAACCAAACCCATGTGCTGGTAAGTGCCTAGCCTAACCTTGGCAAAGTAGTGACGATGCTAGGACCAGACTACCAAATAAACATGTGCAATTAAATCATATACAGTGGAAAAATAAAGGCAGAAATTTACAATTTGAAAGTAAGAAGGGGGAGGGAGACATGCTGCGGGGATATCAAGTAACAACAGGAAACAAATAAATAACCGTAAAGAACACCATAACTCAAATATTAACAATAATCAGAAAATCAAAACAAGTGCACGGCATCACCCTTCGTGCTTTTACTCTCGTCCTCACCAAATATTAGTATAATCGGCACGGCATCACCCTTCGTGCTTTTACCTCACATATTCATGGCGCGGAATGATCCTTCATGCATTATCACTCATATAAAGGCACGGAATGGTACATCGTGCGGCATGGCATCACCCTTCGTGCATTAACCCTCTCTCACAAATATCATGTGTCACACCTCCTTTTTTGCTACACCCGCAAGGGTATAGTAAAAGGATTTTTTCCAATTAAAGGACAATCGGAACGGGATTTATTATTAAAATTCAGAGTCGCCACTTGGGAGATTAATTGTGTCCCAAGTCACCGGTTGAATCCCGAACCGAGGAAATTATGACTCTGTTAACAGTCCGCGAACCAGAAATCCGAGTAAGGAATTCTGTTAACCTGGGAGAAGGTGTTAGGCATTCCCGGGTTCCGTGGTTCTAGCGCGGTCGCTCAACTGTTATATTTGGATTTATCTATTTTCAAAACATATTTTAGTTTATGTGCTTTTTAACCGCTTTTATTATTATTATTTTTAAGAGAATTGCGACGTCGTGAAAACACGTCTCGAACCGCGTCACATAAATGCACCCGCGATTTTTGACACATTTTGACTTCGTCGAGATTTGGATTTGGGTCACATAAATGTGCACCCGTATTTAAGAAGGTAGAATTATTAAACACGCGCCTAAAGCGACTAACGCGTTATTATCTTTGGGGAAAGCCATGAAATTCGTTAAAAGGCCCATCCCGAAATCTAAGTATTTTTATAGAGACATTTAATGAGGGGCCCCGCAATTTATGTATTTTGTTTGGCGAGGCTCATCTCATTCTTATTATTAAAAAGGGCAATCCTAAAGCAACTACGACTTTTCTATTTAAGATTGTTTCTACAGGGCCTACTTAGTTTGTATTGTTCCAGAACTAATATACTTAGGTATTTGATTTTTATTCAGAATTTCAGTGACTCCCTTGGGCCTCAAGCTTAGCCCAGCAAGAATAACACATAGTCAAAACTCGAATTGGGCTGCGGACAGACCTCATTCAGGCCCAGCTTCAGCATTCAGGCTTATTAACTTGCAAATAATGGAGCCGTTCCACATTTATTCAGATCATTGCTTGACACATTTTTTATGCTCATCTCAATAAAATTCAAAACAATTGTGCATCTAAACCGGCTGGATTGGATTAAAATTCAGATTTGTTGTTAATCTATTTACCTACTACTGAACTTCTGGATATTACAAAAGGCAAAACAAACTGAGAAATGTGAATTAAGTTTTAACAAAAAGTCATGAATGTGAATCTACGGGTATTAGCTACTGCAATACAAGTGTAACGACCCGACCCGTCATTACGGGAGTTACCGCCCCGTTTTCCCCGTTTTATGCTTCTATATGTTTCATTATATGTGTTTGGAAAATTTGAAGTAATTCGGATAGAGTTCGGTTGGAAATGAGACAATAAGTCTCTTTATGAGAAGGGTAGTTTGGAAAAGTCAATCGAATGTTGACTTATGAGTTAGAAGGCTCGGAATGGATTTTCGATGATTCGACTAGTTTCGGGGGATGATTTGTGACTTAGGAGCGCAATCAGAATTGAATTTGGAGGTCCGATGTAGAATTAGGCTTGAATTGGCTAAGGTTGGATTTTGGCGAATTCCGGATGGTAGGTGAGATTTTGATCCGAGGATCGGAATGGAATTTCCGAGAGTTGCAGTAGCTCCGTTAGGTGATTTTGGATATGCGTGCAAAGTTTCAGATCATTCGGAGGTGTTTAGGTCGGGTTTTAGATCAAATGCAAGTTTCGGAAGTTTTAGTTTAACTTAGGCTTGAACCCGTGGGAATTCGATGATTTTGGTGTTTATGATAGTGTTTTTATGTTACGAGCAAGTTTGAATGAAGTAATAGAATATATATGTGCATTTGGTTGAGTTCCCGAGGGCCTCGGGGTAATTTCGGATAGCTAACGGGGAGTTTAAACTGTGAAATTTGCAGCAGAAAATGCAGCAGCAGTGCAGACCTGTTTTGGCCTTCGCGTTCGCGAAGGCAGGCTCGCGTTCGCGTAGGGTTGATGGCCTGGCGCATCGCGTTCGCGTATAACCGATCGCGTTCGCGTAGTATTAGCAGCTGAAGCATCGCGTTCGCATGCAGAGTAACGCGTTCGCGTAGAGGAATTTTGAGGGAGAGGAATTTTGGC
>NW_017670720.1:405660-406651 GCF_001879085.1 Nicotiana attenuata | reverse complement strand
CTTTTTATCTTTTATACGGTGTAATAAGGAGGCAGCAAGCAGAGCAACAACAACAGCAGTGAAATCACAGCTCTTGGTAGTCCCAGCTACCCAGACCCTCCCGAACTACACTGACCTGATTCCTGTTTAGCCCAGGATATGTAGGCAACCTCTGAAGCAGGGTGCGGTCAGGCTTTTTAAAAAATTGCTTCACACGGAATATGCAGAAGGGCAAAAACCATTCATTTTTGCTCACCTGTCTTTGCACGAAAACTCTTCGTGTTTCCGGGCAAAGAGGGGCAGCTGTGAGCACGTGATTTTTGCCCTAAGCAGTAATTCCCAAAATTTCAAACAAAACAATTTTTCTAGTATTTTATAATTTTTGTGAATTTTGTGGCATTCTTTGGTAATTGTTGCATTTTTATTTGTGCATTTTAATCCATATGAAAATACAAAAAATATGCATTGGCATTTAGGGATTTAATTTCACAATTTTAGTATTAATTAGTTTTAGAATAGAATATAAAGAAAATTGCAAGAAAATAGTTCATTGCATTACTAATTATTGCATTTGTTTTCAAATAGAGTTACAAGTAATTTTAGGAGTTAAATAGTGTAATTAGGTCTTCGCTTTGTTTTAAGCTTTTTATAAAATCAGAAATAAATACAAAAATACCAAAAAAAAGGGGAAAAGAGAAAAATTCAAAATGGTCTTGAGTAAAGACCAAATTTGGGCCAAAATCAGGTAGCCCAAACAATTCCCACGTCCAGGCCCAAACAGCCTGCCCGGTCCAATTGCCTCACGTTCAAAACGACGTCGTTTTGACGTCGTTTAATCACGACCGTCTATTTCCCCAAATCCAATGGCCACGATTAACTCTTAAAATGGAATAAAACTGTCCGAATTATACACAAAAAATCAAAACATAACTCCTCTTCCTCGTACCAACCCGTCCCCTGTAACGCCGGTGCCGGCCACCCTCCTCCGCCCTAGCCCCACCGTCCCTCCGCC